>NC_056737.1:1355057914-1355160414 GCF_019279795.1 Protopterus annectens
TACAGATATATAATAAATAATATATAATAAATAAATAATATATATATATATATATATATATATATATATATATATATATATATATATATACACACACACACACACACACACACACACACACACACACACATGCAGACACGCGGGTGTGTATAAGTGCATGTACTTTCAGAATAAACTCCAAGATTACGGTATTTTCATGTTTCAATTCATTTATTAATTAGCAAAGTGGGTATAGGAGTACTGAGATGTAGGACAAAAGTTCCATTTCACCTAAGGCCAGCCCTTTGACAGCATCATATCTTTCACTCTCTTTTTTCTAAGGATTTTCTACTTTTTTGTAGACAACTTTGTCCCCAGGTCAAGATCTTCACAGGACGTTCAGCAGAATGAAACTATTAACCTTGCTTTCTTTACATTTCAGAGAATTGAAAGATGATGTAACATTTCTGTAGTCAAAACATACAGTCAGCCTTTAGAGGGTTGTTACAGGGCAATGTCAGCACAGTGTCTCTATAATAAAGTTTTGCAACTATAACAAAATAATCATTGTTATGCCAGGAAAACAGCTTGCATCTACCAGTTCAACAGATAACTGATAAGCAACCCTGGAAAGCTTATTGTCAGTAAATGAAGTGCTCAGAGTGTTCTCAGCACAACATTCAGAAGGTCGGATGTTCCTCAGACATGAGGGAATTATTTTTGTCAAGTATTTTCTGTGCACAGTACTCATAAATGAAATGCAATAACATGTTAGGTATGAGCATATGCAATCTAACATTACATGCAGTAAGTAAACAGATTTATAAAATTGAAAAAAGGAGCACTAAAGTCTGAAAAGCCAGTATCTATACATGATCATGTCCTTACAGAAGCGCAAACCCACACCTGCAGTTACTATATAGGGGCATTGGGCTCCACAATGCCCTTCTGCCTGTTGTTACATGTCACATGATAGCCAAACAATGTGCATCCACAAAGATCTGCTACCATTCTTCTGTAGACTGCAACCTGTAAAGTGGAAACGACTTCTGAGGGTGTTGAGTATAGAAGAGCTCCCATGTAATGCAGGAAGACCATAATATTTCTATACCCTATGCATAAGGACCACTTGGATCAAATGGGGTGGTGACACCATAGACATCATCCATTCTGGTAAACAGTACCAGCACTGACCCAGCAATCCAAGAAGAAGCCACCATAACCTTCTTATCCAATAGGGAGAGAAAGTTAAGGACTGTGAACCAGAGTTCTGTAATAAGTATTACTGGCTTGAGAGTATTTAGACATAAGTGCTCAACCATATGCAGGGCATTCGAGTCCTGGAAGTCTTTTTATTTACTTATTTAACCTTTGTTTACAGGGTAAGTCTGACATGGAACGAGCCAATTTTCAGCAGAGGCACAGGGAGAAGCGCTCCAGACACGTCTTTGTAACGTGGGAGGAAACTGAAGCACCCGGAGGAAACCCACACGAATGTAAGGAACACATGCAGACTCTGCACAAAAGGCACCCCAGCAGAGAATCGAACCAGAGAATCTCTTGCTGTGAAGCAACAATGCTAACAACTTCACCACTGTGCTGTCACTTCCATTCTGTTTCTCACCACCTAGTGAAAGAGAACAAGCTAATTTACCAGAGGTGGCTAGGAAGACTGTCCAGACATAGGAGTTTGTATTAAAAAAAAAAAAAAAAAAACACTGATGTTATAGGCTAATGGAAACCTCCTTCAATGTCTGTTTTGGCATTACTGTGACTCAGTAGATCAGTTCAGCCTGCATTAACAAATTATGTGTTATACAAAGCATATCAAAGCTCTGTGCAGTGGCTAAACTGTCAATCCAACCTCTAGGGATTCCCATCAGTAGTATGGTAATGGTGACTGGGCTGACAGATGGTGTTTCACCACCATCCCAGGTGTCATTACCTACTTCAGAACAATGTCAGTAGCCTTACTCTTGCCATTTGCCCATGGCACAGTGGTCTGTCTGCACAGCATTATGCTGCCAATGTAAATTCAATCCCCATGCTAATGCCAGTTACACATTGCATGACAGAACATGCATCCAACAAACTGCTGGTTGACATTTACTAGTGGCTGGCCTCAGTCATGGTACATTAATGCCACCAATTATTTGTGTCCTGTGTATATGATAATTTAGCTTTGTGGCCATATCCCCATGGCATGGCCTCTGCAGTCCTTTGCATGGCATATGTTGCACACAGGGTGGACTGGTTAGGCAGCATTTCACCCAGGTCCTTGAGGCACACAGTGCTGTACTAGATTTCCATCTGGCATGTGCATTGCATTTTGTTTACCACTGCATAATTAACAGCTTTTTCTCCTCCAGGAACTACTCTGCCAAAAAGTGCAGCACACAGTAGTGCTATCCGATTTAGCTTTTTGTTACTAATGCCCCTTTTCATCATTTTTAATGCTTTGTGCCTTCCATTTATGTTCATATTTTATGCAGTGGATATGATGTAGCAGCAGCTGCCTTATCATTCATCTGCCTTGCCATCACCTGTTGGGTTCCCAGCTACCTCTAGCCCAGCTTCTCTGCAGGGAGATGTAGGCCATCCAGCAGGACATGCCCTACAGGGTTGCAGTGTGCTCTCTGGTGGTGGTGTAGCCTTGCCATCGGAGGCACCACCTGCGGGTCATAGCATGTCATGTAGGAGGTGGAGGACCTAGTGATGGTGTTGGTAACTGTGTGTGGCATGTAACTGTGTGAATGTCAAAAGTCCTATTGCTGACTGACCCTGACCATCAGACCAACAGTGGCTAGGCTGATCCATGTGGGAGTCGCAGAAGTGACCAATTTCTGGATGAGTGTGGCACTGTGAAGTATGGTAGTTAACTCTCATCCACTCTACTTCCTATCATGATGATCCCCTGAACTTGTGTGTCATTTTCTCCCTTGTTAGTAGTTCAGTGATCCCTGCAGTTGTGTGTCAGTTCCCTCTTCTGTAAGTAATCCAATCCTACCCATCAACAACTATCCTCCCTCCTTCTGGGTCTCTCCTTTGTGTTCCTCACCCCGTGTGTATCATCACCTGCCCTGTTGGTCTTCAACTATTTTGCATTTGCTTTTCTGCCCCTGTATGCTATCCCTATACCAGGATTCCTGCTCACACCTCCCCCTTGCTACATTCCTCTTTCACTACCTTTTTTGAAAATATGAAAAAATGGGCATCTGCCTGTCAAAGAACATACTCTTGCTTCTTCATCCCTACATCACTCTTCCTTTCCCCTTGTCCTTTTGTGCTCCCCTACTTGCTCTTTTCCATTTCTGGTTGCTCTATACACTCATTCCCTTCTCATTTACATTAAGAAAAATAAAAGGACTTTGCTGTGTAGCTTACACCAGGATTCCCAGCTGTGACCATAGTTGCAAATCAATCAGCATGTGAATGCGCACCATCACAAGCATTCTAGATGCACACTACTGGGTTCTTCAAGTCATGTGATTATCAACATACAATGCCAGTCATTAAAGAATCTGTGTGTTTTTTGCCAGTGTATTTCCTAATTAGTTTGACTCACACAATACCACTCCTACAAAGTACAGTTTTGTACCTACCATAAATGTAGATGTTCGAAGATCCACATTGCTGCAGTCCTTACTTATGGGGTAGTCCGCTGTCCTCGGTCGGCCCGAATACCAAAGTATTAGGCTGACGTCGGTCATGGGCGCTTAGTTCTGACATCAGAGCGTCAGGGTATAAAGGCGCATGACCGACGTCATATCCTCAGTCTTTTCTTGCCCCAGATGTCAGAAGGCCAAACCAGAAAGGCCACAGCCAAAAACAGAATACCTCCCAAAAACACGCCCAACAACAACCATAACCTAAAGCATAACACCAAGTCTAACTACAATGGGGAAGGAGGGAGGGTAAATTGGACTGCAGCAATGTGGATCTTTGAACATCTACATTTATGGTAGGTACAAAACTGTACTATGTTCTTCATCTCACATTGCTGCAGTCCTTACTTATGGGTAGAATCCCAAAGCAATGGGAAAGGGAGGATGGTAAAAATCATAAAGCATTAGGGGCCTCTAAAATGCCCTGTAAAATTGCAGTGGCAAATCCAGCCCTAGACTTAGAATAAAGAGGAAGGTGGTAATGTTTAGAAAAGGTATGCACTGAACTCCAAGTAGCTGCCTCCAAAATGTCTTTTGTAGCTACCCCCCTTAGAAAGGCAGTAGAAGTAGCAGTAGCCCTAGTGGAATGAGGCCTGATTCCAGCAGGAATCTCCTTACCATGATGGGAATAACAGAAAGAAATACAAAACCCAATCCATTTAGAAATAGTTTGTTTTGAAACAGGTTTACCCTGTGAACCCAAAGCAAAAGAAACAAACAATTGCTGAGACTGTCTGAACTCTTTGGTTCTACTCAAATAATAACGCAACTGCCTGTGAATATCCAAAGTATGCAAAATTTTCTCCCCTTTATTTTGGGGGTTTGCATAAAAAGTAGGCAAATGAATAGTTTGATTTAAGGCCACACTAGAAACCACCTTAGGCATAAATGAAGGATTAGTACGCAAAGATACCCTATCCTTATGAAAAATCAGGAAAGGCTCCACTGCCATGAGGGCCTGTAATTCAGAAACCCTTCTTGCAGAGGTAATGGCCAATAAAAAAGCAGTTTTCCATGACAAATACTTTAACTCAGCAGTAGCTGCAGGCTCAAAAGGTTGTAGAGTAAGTTTTTCCAACACAAAATTGAGATCCCAAGCAGGAGTAGGAGCTCTACGTGGGGTCTTATATTCTTTGCCCTCTAAGAAATTGCTTAAACCAAGGATGAGAGAATAAAGGAGGGTCACAATCATAGTGAGCAGAAATGGCTGCAGCATGGACCTTTATTGAGGAGAAAGACAAACCCTTGTCCAACAACTCAGTAAGATATTGAAGAGCAACACTTAAATCAGGTTTGGAGACATCAAAGTCCTTTCCTTTGCTCCAAATAAAAAATCTCCTCCATTTATCAGCGTAAACTTTCCTGGTACTAGGCCTCCTGGCCTCCAAAATAACATTCAAAACTTGTTGTGGAAGCGGAGACCCTCCAGAGTCTAAAACAGAATATGCCAGGCTGTTAGATGTAGAGACTGAATCTTGACATTGAGGAAGTGACTGTCCTCTTGTGACAAAAGGTGCGGAATCAAAGGCAGAGGCCATGGAGGTTCTCGCACTAAGCTCCTCAGTAGTGGGTACCAGTGTTGTCGAGGCCAATCCGGTGCTATCAAAATCATGGTTGGCTTGTCTTGTATGGCCTTCAAGAGTACCTTGGGAAGAAGAGGCAGAGGTGGAAAGGCATATACATGCAGATTGTTCCAACTGAATGATAGAGCGTCCACCTTCCAAGCTGTGTGATGAAACATTTTGTGCAAAACTTTGGCAACTGGTAATTTAGTGGAGAAGCGAACAGATCTATGTCTGGAGTTCCCCATAACACTGTCAACTGCTGAAATACATGAGGATCCAATTTCCATTCGTGAGGATCCACTATTTGTCTGCTCAATACATCTGCTAAGGAGTTCTGTGCTCCTGGTAGAAACCTTGCCTGAAGATTGAGGTGTAGATTGAGAGCAGTTTCCCACAGAATCATCGCTTGCCTGCAAAGAGGGTAAGAATGGGTTCCCCCCTGCTTGTTGATGTACCACATGACAGTAGTGTTGTCTGTTTGAATCAGCACCTGCCCTGGGTGAAGTAAATCTTTGAAAGCCATCAATGCAAACTGGACTGCTAACATTTCCTTCAAGTTGATATGCAAATGTTGGAGTTTGACAGGCCACGTGTTTTGCACCCATTTTCCATTGAGGTGTGCTCCCCAAGCCTTGTCCGAGGCATCTGTCGTTAGAATCTGACTCGCCTCTGGCCGGGTCACAGAGAGTCCCTTGTTTAAGTGACATTCCTGAGCCCACCACAAAAACTCCTTCCGAATGCAAGATATTATCTGAATGACAGTGTCTAGATCTTGGCAGTGCTGTGTCCATACATTTTTGAGATACCATTGAAGCTTCCTCATATGCAATTTGGCATTGGGAAGCACCAGAATACAAGATGCCATGAACCCCAAGGCTTGAAGGACTGTCCTTGCAGTCAGCCTGGACCGTAGAGACATTTGATGGAAATAAAGAGAAAGGCTTCTTTGTTTGTCCGGGGTCAAAAAGGCCATCTGGGAAACTGTATTCAGTCTCACCCCCAGAAAGCACATGCCCTGAGAGGGTACTAGACTGACTTTGTTTCGCTCACAGAATACCCTAGGCATCTTAACACTGCCATCACATACTGTAGATGATGAAGAAGTTCGTCCTTTTCTTGTGCAATAATCAGGCAATCGTCCAAATAAGGATAAATCTGTATTCCTCTTAGTCTGAAAAATGCTATCACTGGAGCCAGAACCTTTGTGAACACTCTGGGCGCAGTAGATAAGCCAAAGGGCAATGCAGAGAACTGATAATGTAAATTTCCAGCCCGTATACGCAGGTACCTCCTGCAACTGGGCCTGATAGGAACATGAAGGTAAGCCTCTTTGAGGTCCAGAGTAACCATCCAGTGATCTTTTCCCAACAGAGGTAAAAGTTGTTGTAAAGTCAGCATCTTGAACTTTGGAATGTCCAGGTAAGTGTTGAGGAGAGATAAATCCAAAATTGGTCTCCACGTGTTCCCTTTCTTTGGAACTAGAAACAGGCGAGAATAAAATCCTAGGCCCACTTCTGACAGAGGAACTGGCTGTATAGCTCCTAGTTGAAGAAGTAAAGAAATTTGTCTGAGCCTCTATCCTTTGCCGAGGAGGGACGTCTGGCATGCCTTTGAAAGAAGGCATGGTATGGAAATAGAACTTGTAACCTCGGTTTATAATGTCCAATACCCATTTGTCCTGGGTGACTAAATGCCAGTTTTGCTTGAAAAGAGCCAACTTTCCTCCTAAAGGAGCTGCCAGGCAGGAAGAATCTGGCAGCTGAAAATGTAGGTCATTGGGCCTGTTTACGAAAGGACTGGCCCCTGCCCTCACCAGCAGATTGAGCAGGCGAACTCCATTGTCTCGGCCTGAAAGTACTCTGAGCTCTGCCCCTACCACGCCTAGATCTACCCCTAGACTGAGAATCAGAAGAAGGGTACGTCCACCCCTTAGTAGGCCAATTTCTACTAAACTTTGGAGGTTGTACCTGCAAAAAATCTTTAACAGTCTGCATAGACTTAGCCTTGTCTTCCATTTTCTTTAAGACTGACTCCACAGGAGGACCAAACAAAACTTCAGACTGTAAAGGGGCATCCAGAATTCTAGACTTAACATGTTCAGACAAATTCTGATCCTTAAGCCAGGCGTGCCTACGAATAACTGAACCAGTGGCAGCCACCCTGGAAGAAGCCTGTAAAGCATCAAAACCACATTGCAAAGAGTGCTTACCCACCTGTACAGAAACATGCACTAAATCCTGCAATTCTTTACACGCTATGCCCTCTGCCAAAGCATCTACTTTAGACCTTAGCTGAGAAAGGAGGAAATTCTGATACTTCAACATATGAAACTGGCAGTTCAAAGCTCTCATTGCTAAAGTAGAAGAGGTATACACCTTCTTACCCCATCTATCCAAAGCTCTAGCTTCCTTATCCAGAGGAACCGGATTCTTAACAACAGAGGCTCTAACACCCTTAGGCCCCTGACTAATAGTTTCTGGGTCCGCCCTGGGACTCTTATACAGATATTTATGAGCCTCAGACACCCTGTAATACCTGTCCGGTTTAACTGGGGCAGGAGGCACAGAATCTGGATTAAGGGAAGCTTCCGAAAAAACATCTGAAACAACATCCAAAACCGGAGGTATAGCTAAGGGTCTATGCTGTGGTAAAAACAAGAACTCCCTAAGTCTCTTCCATGAATCAGAGTAATCCTGTCCCTCCCACTGAAAATGCTCCCTCATGGAATGCAGAGTTTCTGAAAATGAAAAATCCTCTGGAGGAGAAGCAGAAGGAGTGGAATCCTCAGCATCAGAATCAGAATAAGGAGGGAAATCTTGAATGTCTTCAGCAGAAGACTCTGAATCATCTGAGGCCTGCCCCAAACTTTCCAACTCTGGCTCCATCCTGGGCCTTTTATCAGGAGGGGGAATAGAACCTCTAATTAAAGTAATCAAATCCTCTGCCATTTTAAGCATGTGCTTTTTAGGCACAGACCCTGAAGAACCAGAACTGACACCAGAGGAAGGCAAGACAGACCTGCCCTTAGAAGGAGCCTTAGAAACAGTAGCAGAAGGCCTAACCACCTTAGGCATAGAAGGGAGAATAGTAACCTGAGAGGCCCCTTCAGCCTGACCTGCCTCCTGAGAGGCCACATCCTGTAAAATCAAAGTTTCCCCCTGGGACTCAACAGAAACTTCAGCCGGATCCACCTGTTCAGCTGTAGCTTCTAAAGGTCCGGCGTCCATAACGGACGAATCATCCTGCCTAGGCTTTAAAGATTTGTCTTTGCGCTTCTTAGTAGAAGCAGGCCGGAACATCCGGCGCATATTATAATTACACCTCTTGCCAAAGACTAACCTAGCGCAATCTAACCTTCGCTTTATAGTGCGCTTATTAAACCTAGCACAAAACCGACACCACCACGCCGTGCTCGTCCCAAACAAGGAATACAAAGCGGTGGTAATCCCTATGCGGTATCTGTTTCCCACAAGAAATACAATTATTCACTTTTTCTGACATCCGTAAGTAACTGAGGCAAGAAAAACAAAATATTCCCCAACGGGTACTTAGCCAACTTGGTATCGGTCTGAAACTCAACGAAAAATTTCAGAACGCCGAACGGCACTTGCAACGCTGCTTCTGCATCGGACCATGCGGCAAAAAAGACTGGGGATATGACGTCGGTCATGCGCCTTTATACCCTGACGCTCTGATGTCAGAACTAAGCGCCCATGACCGACGTCAGCCTAATACTTTGGTATTCGGGCCGACCGAGGACAGCAGACTACCCCATAAGTAAGGACTGCAGCAATGTGAGATGAAGAACATCTTAAGTTAATCAGTATGTGGTAATGCAACCAAATTTTCTGAATGCATCTTAAAATTTCCAAAGGCCTGATGACCTGTAGCCACAAAATAATGAAATTGTCTATTTTTCACTTCACTGTACTCTCACTGTACCTCTTTGTGCTCTCTCTATAGGTTCAATTCCTTTCAGAACTTTAATAAAAGTTTTGCCGCTCTTACTCTTTCTTGCACCTTGCTGCAGTCCTTCTGGCATACCACTGTGAATCACCAACTATGCCTGATTGCAGAGCAACCTTGTCATCATGGGATCCCCTTGTCACTGGTACTTTGTTCAAGACCGTCAAGCACCTTAAACCACAGGATATTATGCACAGTGGTTTGTAAAGGAGTTATTTTATTTAATTTTACATATACTTTACAGAAATTGTCTGGATTGCAGAACAATATTTTTTCCTCCTCAAGCCATCCATACACATCTCTACTACTTCCATAGCAATATCTGCTTCTGCATAATGCAACTCATTCACTACCTTTCCAGCATGTTCCCACATTCATCCCATGAACTGCCATAGTTAAAGAAAAAGGTACAGTTGTGTACACTTACCATAAATGTAGATGTTCGAGTGTATTCACTGTTGCAGTCATCACATTTGGCCCTCAGTCGGCCTGATAATCAAAGTCTTGAGTCCTGCGTCGGTTGCTGTCTCATCTTCTGTGACGTCAGGTAGTCAGGGGTATAAAGCATGCAGCCGATGCCATTACATCAGTTTTTCTTGCCCCAGATATCAGGTGCAAATATATACATGTATATATTTATGTATTTTATATATCTATAAATCTATATATATATATATATATATATATATATATATATATATATATATATATATATATGTATATGTATACACATACACATACACACACACACACACACACACACATACATACAAGATTATACCTCCAACAAAAAAGCAAATACACCAAAAAGCTTTTAAGCATAGTAAAGGAGAGTAGAGGTATATCCAAAAGAATCTGGGGGCTGAAAGGAGGGTAACCAGGACTGCAACTGAATACACTCTAACATCTACATTTATGGTAAGTGTACACAACTGTACTATGTTCTTCATGTTTCACTGTTGCAGTCATCACATTTGGGTAGATTCCCAAAGCTAAGGATGGGAGGAGGAACTTAGATAGCATTAGGACCAGATACAAGACCCTGCAAGACGGCAGTGGCAAAGCCAGCTCTGGATTTAGGGAAAATTGGCAAATGGTAATGCTTGGTGAAAGTATGTACAGAACTCCAGGTAGCAGCTTCTAGGATGTCTCTGGTGGAACACCTCTGAGAAAGGCTGTAGAGGTAGATGCAGCCCTGGTTAAATGGGGTCTAATCCCCTGTGGGATAGGTTTTCCATGGTGCTTATAGCAGAAATAAATGCAATGGCCTGTCCATTTAAAAATGGTTTGCTTTGAAATAGCCTTCCTCTCTGCCCCTGCAGCAAATGCCACCAGCAGTTGTTCAGATTTCCTTTGAGGTTTAGTCCTGTCCAAGTAAAATCTAAGTTGTCTGTGCACATCTAAGGAGTGCAGTATCCATTCCCCTTTGTTCTGTGGATTAGAAAAAAAATGTTGGTAAATTAATGGATTGATTCAGAGCCACACTGGATACCACCTTAGGCATGAAGGAGGGATTGGTCCTGAGGGACACCTTGTCCGCATGAAAGATGATGAAAGGCTCCACTGCCATAAGGGCCTGTAATTCAGATACATTTCTTGCTGAAGTGATTGCTAAAAGGAAAGCTGTTTTCCAAGAAAGGAATTTTAACTCTGCACTTGCATCTGGCTCAAAAGGAGGAAGAGTGAGTTTTTCCATTACAAAGTTAAGATGCCAGGCTGGAGTTGGGGCACTCCTGGGTGGTCTTACGTTTTTGGCCCCTCTGAGGAACTGCTTGAGCAGTGGGTGGGAAAAGAGGGGTGGTTCTGTGTTGTAATGAGCTGAAAGGGCTGATGCATGAATTTTGATGGAGGAAAAGGAAAAGCTCTTGTGAAGCACCTCAGTTAAGTATTGAAGAATCTGAGGTAAATTGGGCGCTGCTGTGGCCATCCCTTGAGTTTGGTTCCAGGCACAGAATCTTTTCCATTTTTCAGCATAAGATTTTCTAGTACTAGGCCTCCTTGCCTCCAAAATAACATCCAACACTTGTTTACTGAGGGATGGTAACGGAGACATTAGGTAATTGGCCAGGCTGCCAGGTTCAGGGTTTGAAGCTGGGGGTGCAGAATCTGGCTCTCCTGCTGTGACAGCAGGGTAGGGGTCTGAGGCAGGTGCCATGGGGCTAGCAGTGACACACTGTGCAAGAGGGGGTACCAGTGTTGGTGTAGCCAGTCTGGTGCAATCAGTATCATCCTTGGTTTGTCCTGTTTGATCTTTAGTAGTACTTTGGAGAGGACAGGCAGAGGAGGAAAGGCATAAACTGACAGATTTTTCCAGCTGAAGGACAGAGTATCCACTTTCCAAACTTGTTTGTGGGGAGTCCTTGTGCAGAATTTGTCCAATTGGTAGTTCTGGGGGGGAGGCAAACAGGTCTATATCTGGGCTCCCCCATTTGTTTATCAACATGTTAAAAAGTCTTTGGTTCCAGTTTCCACTCGTGTGGGTCCATGAGATTTCTGCTTAGTTTTTCTGCCAGTGTATTTAGTTTTCCTGGCAGGAACGGAGCCTGTATATGCACTTGGTAGCTCAAAGCTGTGTTCCACAGAGCCATGACTAGCCTACAGAGGGGGTAAAAATGGGTACCCCCCTGCTTGTTTCTGTACCACATAACAGTGGTGTTGTTGTACGTCTTTACCATTAATTGTCCTAGAAGAACATGGTCCTTGAAGGCTGTCAGAGCTAACATTTCTTTTTGATTGATATGCAGGTGCATTTGACTTGGGTTCCATTTGCCCTGAATGCACTTCCCTGCCAGGTGAGCCTCCCCCATGCATAGTCTGATGCATCTGTTGTTAGGGTTTGGGCGGCAGGGGGTAGAATGAATGGTAGTCCCTTGTGCTGGTTGTAGGCCTCTGTCCACCAAAGGAATTCTAACCATAGGCAAGGTATGATAGGAATCATTGATTCTAGATCCTGAGAATGTTGACACCATAGGCTTTTTACATACCATTGTAGTTTCCTCATATGCAGTCTTGCATAAGGAATTAGCAGAATGCAGGAGGCCATGAAACCCAAGGCTTGCAGTATTTGCCTTGCAGATAGCAGGGTTTATGTGGCCACTAGTTTGAAGTAAGTTTTCAAATGAATTTGCTTCTCTGGCGTGAGGAAAGCCATCTGGGAAGTTGTGTTCAAGCTTGCTCCCAGGAATATAATTTGTTGACAGGGTACCAGATGTGATTTCTTTTCATTTATGGTGTACCCCAGACAAGTTAGCACCTTGTGTACAAATGCCAGATGATTCAAAAGAATGTCCTGGCTTTCTGCTTGAAATAGACAATCGTCCAGCTATGGGTATATTTGAATATTTCTTTGCCTGCAAAATGCAATGACTGGAGCTAGGCACTTTGTGAATACCCTAGGCACAGTAGATAAGCCAAAGGGCAGTGCAGAGAGAACTGATAGTGCATGTAGCCTGCTTTGAAGCGTAGGTATATTCTGCAAGAATGCCTGAATGGGATGTGCAGGTAGGCTTCCTTTAAATCCAGTGTTGCCAACCAGGCATCTTTGCCTAGCATAGGAAGCAACTGGTGAAGAGTTAGCATCTTGAATTTTGGAATCACCAAAAAGGTGTTTAAGATAGAAAGGTCCAGAATAGGATGCCACAAGTTGTATTTTCTGGGTACCAGGAATAGTTTTGAGTAGAAACCTTGTCCCATTTCCTCTTCTGGTACACTCTGAATAGCCTTTATGCTTAAGAGAGACCATTTGCTTTTGAGCCTCTACCCACTGATTTGGGGGTAGATCTGGCCAACCGTTTGAGGTTGGTAACATGTGGAAGTAATATCTGTATCCTTGGGAAACTATATTTAAAACCCATTTGTCCTGGGTAATGAGTTCCCAGTTTTTTGCCTGCAGAGCAATCTTTCCCCCTAAAGGAGCAATCAGTTGAGAAGTGCTTGGAAGTTTTAAAGTTAAGTCATTGAGACAGTTTACCAAGGGTGAGTCTTACTACTCCCTGATTTGGAAGTGGGAGCCCCCCACTGCTTAGTTCTGTGCATAACCTGGGACTGAAGCCTGGGTGTTCTGCTGGTTCTGGGTTTGGACTGAGAAGGTCTGGAAGAGGCAGGAAAGGACCAATTCTTAGAGGGCCATTGCCTACTAAATCTTGGAGGCTGTACTTGTAGGAAATCTTTAACAGTTTGCATAGATTTAGCTTTTTCCTTCATCTTTTTAAGAACTTCTTCTGCTTTGTTGCCAGACGGTCCTGATTTTAGGGAGCATCCAGCAATTTAGCTTTAACATGATCTGGCAAGGATTGCTCCTTATGCCAAGCATGCCTTCTAAGTACAGACCCAGGGACAGCAGCCCTGCAAGATGCCTCTAGTGAATCAAAACCACATTGCAAAGTAGGTTTTCCAGAATGCATTAAATCCTGTAATTCTTTATTTTCAGCACAGTCAGGAATCAACATAATTTTCTGTTTAAGTAATCCAATAATATGTTGCTGATACTTTAACATATGAAACTGACAATTTAAGGACCTAATGGCCAAGGCTGCAGAAGTGTATACCTTCTTACCCCATCTATTCAGCGCCCTGGAGTCTCTATCAGAGAGAATAGGATTTTTGGCAGTAGTAGCCTTAATGCCCTTGGGTCCCTGTGAAATGGTCTCAGGACCCACAGTAGGATTTTTAAAAAGGAACGTGTGAGAGTCAGGAACCCTGTAATATCAATCAGGTTTTCTGGGAGCAGGAGGTAAAGCGTCAGGGGCCAAGCTAGATTCCGAAAAGGCATCAAAAGCAAATGTCTAGTACTGGAGGGATAGCTAAAGGCCTGTGCTGGGGCAGGAGTAAGAAATCCTTAAGCCTCTTTTTAGAATCAGAGTAATCCTGGCTTTCCCAACGAAAATGCTCCCTAAGGAGTATGCAAGGTTTCACCAAAAGAGAAATCCTCTGGGGGGGGGGGGGCAGAGGGAATAGAGTTCTCTGCATCAGAATCTTCATAGGTAGATAAGGGTAAATGGGTAAATCCTGGTTATCAGAGGAAACAGAAATTTAAGAATCCTGGTCAGAAGTATCATAAGCAAATTCAGTCCTAGGTCTCTTAGAGGGGGAAGGTTGGCTTCCCCTGATTAAAGAAATAAGGTCATTCTTATCATTTGTTTTTTAGGCATAGAGGCCTGACCATGCAGTCTGGGCGTCGGTTTTCTAGGCATGGTTCGAGATTTAGGCCTTGAAGAAGAAGATGGCATCGGTTAAATATGCAAGTCAGTAGGCCTGAATACACCTTCAGAAGCCAGTGCCTGCACAGTGGCTCTGGACCCATCCAAGGCAGACACATCCACAGGTTCCACAGTTGAAACATCTTGCAGCATACCAGACTCCGAATGGGTCTCAATAGAAGCCTGCGAATCTGAAGTAGTGGGTATCAGGGGCTGTGAAAGCGCCTCACTGAGTGCCGGCGAACTGGTGACTGGCTTAGGAGAAGTGTTGTCGGCAGCTTTGGACCTAGGCGGCCTAAGTCTTTATCTTTGCGTTTTTTCAGAATGTCGGTAGTCGGATGGCTAACCAAAGACATATCTGGATAACTGAACCAAGTACCAAAATATTTAGAAGCGTAAATATACTGATGACGAATAGTTTGTTGCTTAAATAAGGCACAAAACTGACAGCGAGGTAGGTCATGGTCAGGGCCTGGGCAAGGAATAGAGTATGAATGAAAATCTTTGAGGTATTTGCTTTCCACAAGAAATACAATTATTAACTTTTTCTGACATCGGTTTAAAGCAAGAAAAAGTTTCCCCAACGGGGTACTTGGCTTTAGTTGAAGACTTCGGTTCTGAAACTTGAAAATGAAAATTTCAGGAGTCGGCCGACCAGCACTTGCTAAATGCTTCTGCTTCGGGCACCGCGCGGCAAGAAAAACTGATGTAATGGCATCGGCTGCATGCTTTATACCCGACTACCTGACGTCTTGGAAGATGAGACAGCAACCGACGCAGGATCCAAGACTTTGATAATCAGGCCGACTGAGGGCTATTGCAAGCAGATAACCCAAATGTGATGACTGCAACAGTGAAACATGAAGAACATTTTCCTTGATATCCTATTCAATTTACCATTAAAGTCGGTATGAATACCAGCATAGGTCTTCTCTGAAAATAGGCCACACATGATGGGATTAACTTAGTTAGCAAAACTAAAAATAAATGCAAACAAAATAATTAGAATACATAAGTATATACTGAAAGTAATCATGGCTCCACCAGTTTATTCTATATTGCAGAACTTACGAACAAATCTGGAAAAAATTGTCTGCAAAGTAAACTAACAAAATTTGTATCCCATATTCTGTTACATATTGAAAATAAAAGTCCAGCCTTTTTACATTATTTAGTGTCTTTATTAACCAATCTAATTTTCAAAATGCCAGCAACAGAAGATGGATGGTTTAGTAGTTGAGAAAATTGTGGATGCAGTGTGCAAAGTCAGCAATTACTTAACACGTAGGAAGAACTCGGCAGCAGAAGCTTTAACTGGACTTACATTAAAAAGCACATCACTGAACTTTAGGTTTAACAATATAACAGCCAAGATAATGCCCCCCGTTTAAGGTATATCTATATTGCCCTGTGATTCAAAATGTCTTGGGGCACTGTAGAAGCCTCATCTTGGAAAGCTTCTGCATTGTACAAAGTCTTTCTAATCCTTAGATTGCTCTACTGCTGAGGTTTTCCCTTCACAGGGGTCTTAGTGAGGACAGTGGTCTCACATGTGAAGTCACCTGCTAATGTGGCAATCCGGAGGAGTGGTTAAATCTTAATTAGCAACATGCTCTCTCAGCTCCAGATTTGCTCAGCTGAGTAAAATTTTGCTCTAGCAGGAAAAAGTGAATGATGTCAAAAGGCAGAGTTCACTCATTCACTCCCATAAGGCTAATCATGGTGCAGGAAAGTTTGATGAAACCAAAAGGGTGAGGGTATATGTCAGAGTGTGTGTGAGGGTGCCTTTACTGACGTGATGTATGGCCTACTACGGAGAACACCAACGCTGTCAGGTCTGACAGCACAGTCTGATTCAAAGATATGGTAATGAGTTAATAAGGAGGTCTTTCTCATTGTAGCTATACCATGTTTCTGAACTGGAATTTCTGTCATGCAGATTGACCAATCTTCATTAGGCAATTAGCACAGGCAGAGAGAAGGTCTCTAAATCCCAGTGTCTGCATATTACAGCATGGAACTTTTTGGTTCAATGACAAATTCTGAAAACTTCAGATTTCACAGTGCTGCACTTACATGCATTCAAACATAAATTTACCATTTCTACATTTTAATATTCATTTTCCAAATAGCATATATGGGTAGACCATCAGGCATTCCTACCATTTTTCTATATAAATCAGTTTCACCTTTAACTAAAGAAATCTGCTAGAAAAAAAACAGGAAGTATGTATTGCATGGGTGGAACAGCTAGGTGTGATGACATCTGCCAAATCTTAATTATTTTGCAGAATGACTCAAGTGCACATATACACTTACTTAACCTCAGGTTCTCCATGTTATATGCATAGAATCTTCTCTGGTCTTTAAATTCACAAACTGCTCCAAGCTAGTGAATCCTGCTCCGATTTGAGCAGCAAGTCTTCTCACATGCCCAATAACCACAGAAGCAGAGACCAATCAGAACCAGTTCTCAATTATGTCAGGGATTCATTTAGTGCATCATTCCACAGATGAAAATGTATATTTTAAGTGACTTTTAAGTCTGGTTGTGAGTAAAGTTTTTTCTCTGAATTTCTGCTTATAGAGCTGGCAAAATCTAGTCAAATGCACATCTCAGCCTTTTTGAGATGGGTTTATCTCAAGCTTTTCTACTGACCTTCAGAGCAGTTCTTTAACAGAGCATAAACAATGACACTTGGACTGTGTCATCTTTCATTTTCTTCATCCCTTCCTTCAAAGTCTGGGCACCCCTCTGACAAGTCATTATATGAAGTGTAAAAACATTGCAAACTCAATTCCACATGTCAGTTTTCAAATTCCACATTAAACAAAATCCATTCTCAGGCAACAGTATGTCTAGAATATAATAATCTCAATTTCTCAATGGTTGCATGAGTATTGGCAGAATTAACTGTAGAGACATCCATCTACAAATCAACATCGGAAACATTTTTCCAGAAAAGAGTCTCAGCCAACATGCATACTTGACCATGGAGTAGTGGGTTATTCCAAGGAGAAAAAAGTATATTCTGTGGTGATTACCTGCTTGACATCCATCACATATTTGTTCTTCCTCTTTCATATTCTGAACCATGCCACACCTGTATAATGAGCTAGATGCAACCTTTAGCATTACAGAATGGTCTTTTAGAGGGATTATCACTCTAGACATCACAATACACACAAATGTATGATTTGTATTAACCTTATGTAGTAATATCACAAAACTCTTAGCTTGGTTATGGTAAGTCATCCTCATATGCCATGTTCATGCACTTGTGAAAGACTTGCATTTCCTGAAATTCCAGTGATTAAGTTACCTGATCTCAATGGTGCAGTTTCCGTACCACCTGGTGTGATTAAGAATGCTGTTGTCTGTTCTGAAATAAGCATTCTACTTAGTATAGTAACATGAGTTTTTTCTCATCTAGAAATTATTTTACACGTGTATGCAGTAAGTGGGATCGCCTAATAATGTTCTTTTGGAAAATCCATTCATGGAAATAAGTTTCTTTTTCTGATCTATTATATGTAGGAAAAAAAAAAACATTACATGCCAACAATAAATTAAATGGAACTGGGATACCTGCTGCTTATATGATTAAATTATACTATATTTTAGAAGAAAGCATGCACAAATATAAATTCAGCTAAATAATTCCTTTGAGACACTTTGACCTAAAACATTCACACTGTAGCCATACACCATAACATATAGCTTAAACATTTAAATCAGTTATGAATTTTGCTCCATTATTCAAGAAGGGAACCCTGAAAGTACTGTTAAGTAATGTGGGTCATGCAGAAGGACCCTCGTTCCACTCAATACAGTTGTAACCAGTCTGTAGATCACAGATCAAGGTTTTGTATGGTCCCTGTATAGTTACGCAAGTAAACTTACCATAATAGTAAAAAGTTAATTCATGCAGGAGCCTTATAGGTTCATAGGTTGGTACTAGGCTATCAGCCCTAGGGCATGTACAAGCCTAGCCATAACAATTCCCTGGCTATTTCCTCCCACAATATTTACTTCCCTGGACTCCTGTCTAGTAGGGCGACTGACGTGATCCCCGGGGTAAATTTCCTATCTTCCATCCAGTCGTCAAGGTTCCTTTTGAAGAGGGCAAGGAGGTGCTCTGCTTGACATGTATGGGCAGTCTATTCCAGAGTATGGGGAGTCTCTAGGTCAGGAACCTATCTCTTCAGCATGTTTTGTTCATTGTGATAACAAGGTTTAGGTCCCTGGAGCATGTGGTTCTGATGGATTGGGATTTCTTTAAGTGTAGCATGTTCAACAGCTCTGGGTTTGACATGGCCTTGTATGTTAAGCAGAAATCGCCTCTGAGTAGACGATATGCCACAGATTATAGCTGGAGTTTTTTTTAGCTGGTCAGCATAGGGCATCTGCTTTAGGCCTATGATTCTTTTGGTGAGGTGTTTCTGTGGCCTTTCCAGTTGTTGCAGATGTCTTGTGAGGTACATACCAAATGGGGCGTTGTACTCTATCATGGGTCTAATGAGGGCTGAGTACAGTGGGACAATGACCTCCTTTTTTCTGGATGAAAAGCCCTTAGTGATGAGGTGTGCCACATAGAAGGATTTCTTGACTGTTGTGGAGATGTGGTTATCAAAGGTAAGACCACTGTCCACCTGTGTTCCTAAGACTCGTATCACACTTTCGGTGTTTAGTGTACTGCCACCTATGTGGTAATTCATAGGTGCATGGTTTTTCCCAAGGGAGATAACTATACACTTCTTGGCATTGAGCTTGAGCCCATGGCTCTGGCACCAAGCATCTGTTTTCGTAAGGCCCTTTTGTAGAATATCCACATCATTTGGGGATTCAATAACGACTCCCAGTTTGCAGTCATTTGTGAACTTTGTTAGCCAGAGTCACTTAGTGTTGGCCTGTACTTCAGAGAAGTAGATGCCAAACAAGAGCGGTCCCAGGACTGAACCCTGAGGTAGTTCACTTGTCTGGAGCGGGATTTGGAGTCGGCTACTTTTACAGTGTGGGTTCTGTCAGTAAACCAGTTAGCAACCCATTGAGTGATGTAGGGATTTATGCCGAGCTTAGTACGTTTATCTATGATTCCAGAATGTTGGATAGTGTCGAAGGCCTTGGTGAGGTCCAGATAGGCTGTGTGGACTGCCTTACCTCATCCACGGCTCTAGAGACAGATTCAAAGTAGTAAATCAGGTTCAGAAGACACGATCGGCCCTTCATGAACCCAAACTGGGTGGGGTCCAGTGTTTGAAGGTTGCCAATGTCTTTGTTTATAGGTTCCATGATAATACCTTCCATGGCCTTGCAGATCAGGCTCGTTAGACTGTTAGGACGGTAGTTCCCAGGATCCAAGGTGGATCCCCCCTTGTGGAGTGGGATAACTGTGCGCCACTCAGTGGGCATGAAGCCTGAAGTGAGGCTATGATTAAACATGACACTTGGGTGAGATGCCAGTTCATTTTGTAGTTCATGTAGTACACAGCCCAGGATGTCGTCTGGTCCCATGGATGCTGTATTCTTAGCTTTGGAGAGTGCAGTTTTTACCTGTGTGGCAGTGGTTACCGGAATTTGACAATCTTTCGGTATTGAGATGGGCCTTTTAGGGGGTGAGAGGGGGGTGAATCTGGCACTGAATCGATCTGCCAGGATATTGGTAATGTCCTTGGGATCAGTATATTTAATGCCATTCTGTTGTAGCTCAGAGCATATCTGAGCATTGCTATTTAGATTCTTGACATAGCTATACAGGTTATACCCTGCTAAGGACATAACAGCAGGCCAGCTTCCAAAGCTTCAGGGCACCTTCCATGTGCTCAGACCATTATGCAGCTCAAGCTGAACTGCCTAAAACAGGTTTGAGCACCAAAACATTCAGAGCTTTCATGCAAACTGACTCAGGAAGCCTATGCCCTGAGAGGACCCAGCTAGGAGTAAAAATATGTGTGTGTGTGTGTGTGTGTGTGTGTGTGTGTGTGTGTGTGTGTGTGTGTGTGTGTGTGTGTGTGTGTGCGTGTGTGCGTGTGTACACAAACTACAAGAAAAACGTAGCTAACCTAGAGTTTTCACTGTGTGATGCCTTAAACCTCCTGTAAAACAGGCCCATGAGAAATATGTAAATGGCCCCTTAAAGACATCAAATCTTTCAGCTATATGGCTTCTGAATATCCATGACTTTTTACTTTTTCTTTTTAAGCCTTTATGGATACATTCAGGCCAGTAAAGCTCAACCCCACTAGCTGTGGATATGCATGTTTTGGCCTTCTTATGACCTCTTCAACACAACATAAGTGGACTGTTCGTCTATATTTTAGAAACACAGGGTCTTTAAACCCAGCTGATGTCCATAACCATTAATCTGTCTATAAAATATCCCAACTATCATCCGAACTAAAGAGTAAAAAGGTCACACAGACAAACCAATTAGTAAAAAAACAAGAAAAACGTAACCAAGCTAGAGTTTTCACTGTGGTACCTTAAACCTCCTCCGCCTATAAAGCCAAACCCCACTACATGGCGGAGCCACCTATGTCCACAGCTAGTGGGGTTTGGCTACATTGGCCTGAATGTATCCATAAAGACTTAAAGAAAAAGTAAAAAGTCTGGACATTCAGAAACCATATAGCTGAAACGCTCAATGTCTTTAAGGGGTCATTTTGCATATATCCCATACGCCTCTATTACAGGAAATTTAAGGTATCACACAGTGAAAACTCTAGCTTAGCTAAGTTTTTTGTGTAGTTTTTTAACACTTGTTTTTTCTGTGTGAGCTTTTTACATTTTGGTTTGGATGTATATATACGTACATGCATACATGCATTGCATACAAACATATATACACACAAACTTGCAAAAAGTACAGTTGTGTACACTTACCATAAATGTAGATGTTTGAGTGTATTCACTGTTGCAGTCATCACACTTGGGTTATCTGCCTGCAGGTAGCCCTCAGTCAGCCTGAATACCAGTCTTGTGATTTCTGCGTCGAATGCTGTCGCCTCTTCCATGATGTCAGGTCGTCAGGGGTATAAAACATGCAGCCGCCATTACAGTTTTTCTTGGCCCAGATATCTGGAGCCCCCAAAACAGGAAGCTATTACATGGTCTGGAACACCTCCAGTTGTTGTTGTTGTGTGTTTTGGCTTTTTCCGGTTAGGGGTCGCCACAGCGGAACTCCGGTCCGCTAAAGATTGGCAGTAGATTTTTATGTGCCGAGTTGCCAGCCCTGATGCACAACCTTCAACTAAGGTACGCCCATTCACGCATGTCTCCACACAGAAGACGCTTTAGCTGAGAATCGAACAGGACAACGTCTTACTGTGAGGTGACAGCACCACCGCTGCAGTTAGTGCCTCCAGTAAAAAGTAAATACCCCTGCCATAAAAGATGGCCATAAAGAGGATAGGTAGAAAGGATATGGAAAGCCAGGGGGCTGGAGGGTGGGAAACCAAGACTACAACAGTGAATACACTCAAACATCTACATTTATGGTAAGTGTACACGACTGTACTATGTTCTTCATGTTTCACTGCTGCAGCCATCACACTTGGATTGATTCCCAAAGTTGAGGAAGGGTGGAGACAGTCAAGAAGTGTTAGGGCTGGCTAACAGGCCTTCTAAGACTCCTGAAGCAAATCCAGCTCTGGATTTAATAAAAATAGGTAAGTGGTAATGCTTGGTGAAGGTGTGTACAGAATTCCAGGTTGCAGCTTCCAGGATGTCCCTGGTAGGGACTCCCCTGGGAATTGCTGTAGAGGTTGAAGTAGCTCTAGTGGAATGAGTTCTGATCCCCAGGGGTAGGTTTTCCATGGTGCTTGTAGCAGAAATGGATGCAGTGTGCTATCCATTTGGAAATGGTTTGCTTTGAAATGGCCTTGCCCTCTGTCCCTGTAGCAAAGCTGACTAGCAGCTGGTCAGATTTTCTGAAAGGCTTAATCCTGTCCAGGTAGAACCTGCACTGTCTGTGCACGTCCAAAGAGTGCAGGATCCTTTCCCCTTTATTCTGAGGATTAGAGAAGAAGGCTGTCAAATGGATGGCTTGGTTTAAAGCCACACTAGATACCACCTTGGGCATAAAGGAAGGGTTAGTCCTGAGGGATACGCTGTCAGCATGGAAAATAATGAAGGGTTCCACCACCATTAGTGCCTGTAACTCAGACACTCTTCTTGCTGAAGTAATAGTTAGAAGTAAGGCTGTTTTCCAAGAGAGGAATTTTAACTCTGCTGAAGTAGCAGGTTCAAAAGGCGGAATTGTGAGCTTCTCCAGTACAAAGTCAAGGTCCCAGGCCGGGGTAGGAACTCTCCTAGGGGGCCTTTAATTGTTAGCTCCTCTCAGGAACTGTTTGATGTTAGGGTGAGAAAAGAGAGGAGGCTCAGTATTATAATGAGCTGAGATGGCAGAGGCATGAATCTTTAATGGATGAGAAGGATAAGCCTCTGTGGAGCAGCTCTGCTAGGTAATCGAGGATTTGAGCCAAGTTGGGCAAAGTTGTGTCCTTCCCTAGGGACTGACTCCAAGAACAATATCTTTTCCACTTTTCAGCATAGGATTTCCTAGTACTAGGCCTTCTGGCTTCAAGGATGATGTCCTGCACCTGTTTGTTAAGGGATGCTGGTGGTGTATTCAGGAGATAAGCCAGGCTGCAAGGTTTAGGGTTTGTAGCTGTGGATGCAAAATCTGTCCCTCCTGCTGAGATAGCAGGGAAGGTGTCTGATCCAAGTGCCAGGGTAGCACTGCTATCAGACTGCGTAGGAGTGGGTACCAGTGCTGGTGTGGCCAATCTGGTGCAATAAGGACTGCCCCTGACCTGTCCTGTTTGGTCTTGAGTAGTACTTTTGAGAGGAGGGGCAGAGGAGGAAAGGCATAAATTGAGAGGATTTCCCCAAGTAAAAGATATGGCATCCACCCTCCAGACTCTGCTGTGAGGGTTCCTGATGCAAAATTTGTTCAATTGGTGGTTCTGGGTGGAGGCAAAAAGGTCCACCTCTGGTGTTCCCCACCTCTGGGTTAGAAGTTTGAATGAGTTGGGTTCCAGTTTCCACTCATGAGGGAAAAGAAGATTTCTGCTCAAGTCATCTGACAGTGAATTTTGCTTGCCTGGCATGAATTGAGCTTGTAGGTGCACTCAGATGCTCAAGGCTGTGTTCCACAGAGCCATGGCTAACCTGCAGAGTGGGTAAGAATGAGTTCCCCCCTGCTCGTTCATGTACCACATAACTGTGGTGTTGTCTGTCTTTAACAGGAGCTGTCCTGGAAGGATAAGGTATTTGAAGACTGTCAGAGCATTTTGTGCAGCTAGCATCTCTTTTTGATTGATATGCAGGGGAATTTGTTCTTGGCTCCATCTGCCCTGAATGTAATTGTCTGCCATGTGAGCCCCCCATGCAGAGTCTGATGGGTCTGTTGTCAGGGTTTGGGTGGCGAGGTGTTGAGTGGAAGGAAGTCCCTTGTTGTGGTTGTATGCTTCTGCCCACCAAAGGAACTCTGCCCTTAGACAAGGTATGATAGGAATCACGGTTTCCAGGTCCTGGGAATGTTGACACCAGAGATTTTTTAAATACCATTGAAGTTTCCTCATATGCAGTCTTGCATATGGAATTAGCAGAATGCATGAGGCCATGAACCTCAGGGCTTGCAGTATTTTCCTTGCAGATAGCTGGGTTTTGTTGGCCATTAGTTTGAAATAGTTTGTCAAATGGACCTGCTTTTCTGGAGTGAGGAATGCCATCTGGGAAGTTGTGTTCAAGCTTGCTCCCAGGAATACAATTTGTTGGCTGGGCACCAGTTGTGATTTCTTTTCATTGATAGCGTATCCCAGTGAAGTTAGAAGTCTTTTTACAAATGTCAGGTGCTGATGTAGCAATTCCTGACTGTCAGCCTGAATCAGGTAATCATCCAAGTATGGGTAGAGGTGAATATTTCTCTGCCTGCAGTAAGCAATGACTGGAGCCAGGCATTTTGTGAATACTCAGAGTGCAGTAAATAAGCCAAAGGGAAGTGCAGAGAACTGATAGTGCATGGAGCCTGCCCTGAAATGTAGATATTTCCTGAAAGACCCCCTTATGGGGATGTGCAGATAAGCTTCTTTCAAGTCTAGGGTGACTAACCAGGCATCCTCGGCTAGCATAGGAAGAAGCTGTTGCAGTATAAGCATTTTGAATTTTGGGACCACCAGAAAGGTGTTGAGGATTGATAGATCCAGGATAGGGCGCCAAGAGCTCTCTTTTCTGGTCACCACGAACAGTCTGGAGTAGAAACCCTGTCCCCTTTGTTCTACTGGGACAGGTTGAATAACCCTTATATGGATAAGGGAAAGTATTTGCTTTTGAGCCTCTGCCCACTGGTTTGGAGGGAGGTCTGGCAACCCACTTGGTGTTGGCAGTGAGTGGAAGTAGAATCTGTATCCCTGGGATGCAATGTTTAGAACCCATCAGTCCCGAGTAATGAGCATCCAGTTGTTTGCATGAAGGGCGAGTTTTCCTCCTAGGGGCACAAGTACTTCAGCATGGCTGGGAAGGATAATTGGAAAGTCATTTTGAACTTTTTCCATAAGGGGGTGGCTTACCACTCCCTGGCTTTGAGGTGGTAATGCTCCATTGTTTAGATCTCTGCATACCCTGTAGTCTTAGTGGTCTGTTTCCCCTGGGTTTGGACTGAGAAGGCCTGTAAGGGACTGGAAAGGACCAGTTTTTTGAAGGCCAATGCCTACTGAATCTAGGTGGCTGTACTTGTAAGAAATCTTTGACAGTTTGCATAGATTTATTTATTTATTGACATTTGTTGACCGGGAAAGTTCACTGGGTTGGGGACCCATTTTCAATGGGGGCCTGGGGAGAAAAGCTCCGCAATTAAGAATACAAGTAAAATAAGTAAAGTAAAAAACTTTATATAAATAAAAAACAATAGTAAGCAGAGGTTTAAGGTTTTACAGATGTAGTTTGAAGAGAAAGAATTTAAAAACATTTATATACAATGTACAACTTATTAATATGAATTAAAAACCTTAGGTAGCCATTGGTATTGTAGTACAAGGAAATTGAGGCATTTCCTTCGGTATCTCATGACACAAATAAGTAAAACTCATGGTGGTAGAAGATAGCAGTGATAGAGCTAATACTATCAGGGTAGGCTTTTTTTTTTTATTATGGAGCTGGGTAGGCTTTTTTTTTTATTATGGAGCTGGGTAGGCTTTTTTTTTTTTATTATGGAGCTGGGTAGGCTTTTTTTTTTTTTATTATGGAGCTGGCTTACAATTTAAGTAGCCCTGGTTTATTGTGGTTTTATTGATTGACATTGGCATTCATAGTTGTCAAGGAGATATGTTTTTAATATTACTTTGAATTTCTTTATGCAGTCTATTTGGGTAATATGGGAGGGTAGGGAGTTCCAGTTTTTAGCAATGCTATGTGAAAATAGACATTGCCCAGCTCTTTTATTTGGCTTGGTTACATTTAGAAGTGATTTACTGGAAGATCAAAAGTGCGTGCAGGGACATAACTTAGAAGTATTGATGACAGTGCTGGACAGTGATTTGGTGTATAAATTAGTTTGTGGGCTAGCATTAGTGGGGTATAGCAAAGATAATTAGAGAAATCCAACCAGTTCAGTTCATTTATTGCTTGGCAATGGTGTGAATGGTTTGGCTTTCCTAAGGCAAATTTTTCTATTTTATAGTAGCTGGACTGGAGCTTGCTGAGAGACAAGTTAAGGTTAGTAAAGATGGTGCTACCATAGAGTAAGGTAGGGATTAGTAAGGTGCTTGCTAGCTTTGTTTTGGTGTCATCGTCCATGTAAAGCTTATGGCAACAGAGTTTGCCAAGTTTAGTGTGTTTTCTTTATTGTGTTGAGGATATGTGCGTTTCAAAAGTGAGTTTATTATCAATTGTAATGCCCAGTAGTTTGGCAGATTTTACTATTTCTATTTAGCTTTTTCTTTCATCTTTTTAAGAACTTCTTCTGCTTTAGTGCCAAACAAATGCTCCTGATTAAAGTGAGCATCTAGTAATTTTGCTTTGACATGGTCAGGCAAGATTTGTTCCTTTAGCCAAGCATGCCTTCTCAGTACAGATCCCCTGACAGCAGCCCTGCAAGATGCTTCTAGGGCATCAAACCCCCACTGCAAAATATGTTTACCAATTTGGTTTGCAAAATGCATTAACTCTTGTAAATCTTTATTTACTGCACAATCTGGAAGTAACACCATTTTTTGTTTAATTAGTTCCAGAATATGTTGCTGGTACGTCAACATGTGAAGTTGGCAATTCGAAGCCCTGATGGCAAGAGTTGCAGAGGTATGTACCTTCTTACCCCATCTGTCTAAAGCTCTAGAATCCCTGTCTAAAGGCTGTAGTAGCCTTAATGCTTTTAGGCACCTGGGAAATGGTCTCTGGATCCGCAGTAGGATTCTTAGAGAAATTTGTAAGAGTCGGGTACTCTGCAGTACCTGTCAGGTTTTCTAGGAGCTGGTGGTAAAGTGTCAGGAGTAAGACTGGACTCCAAGAAGACATCTACAATATCCAGGACAGGGGGTATAGCTAGAGGCCTGTGCTGAGGCAAATCTAAAAATTCCCAGAATCTGTTTTTGGACTGAGGATAGTCCTGGCATTCCCAGCGGAAATGCTCTCTTAAGGTATGCAAGGTTTCACCAAAAGAAAAATCTTCTGGAGGGGAGGCAAAGGGAATGGATTCCTCTGCATCTGAATCCTCATAGGTAAACAATGGTATGTTCTGGTAATCAGAAGGGTCAGAGTCAGACTCCTGATCTGTAGAATCAGAAGGAAATTCACTTCTTTGTCTTTTGGCAGGGGAAGGCTGGCTTCCCCTAATTAGAGTAATAAGGTCTTCAATCATTCTAAGCATTTGTTTTGTGGCATGGGAGCTTGAGCATGGGCTTTGGACGTCGGTTTTCTAGGCGTAGTGTGAACTCTGGGCCTAAGAAACTCAGTAGTTTTAGTAGGAAATGAGGTTTAATATGAATATCGGTAGGTTGGAATACACCCTCAGAAGCCGGTGCCTGCACAGCAGCTCCAGACCCATCCAAGGTAGAGACACCCGCAGATTCCATAGTCGAAGAAGCATCTCGCTGCATACCGGACTCCAAATGGGTCTCAGTAGAGGCCTGCAAATCTGTAGAAGTGGGCATCAGGGGTTGCAAAGGCGCCTTACTGATTATCGGTGGACTGGCGACTAGCTTAACGGAAGCTTCATCGGCAGTTTTTGACCTATGCAGTCTGCCTCTGTGCATTTTCAGAAGATAGGTAGTCGGATGGCTTACTGAAGCCATTTCGGAATACAGAGAATGAGAGTGAAAGAATTTAGCTACAAAAATAGCCTGACGACGAATGGTTCAGGCATTAAACAAGGCAAAAAACTGACAGCTAGGGACTTCATGTTCTGGGTCTAAACAGGTGACGCAGTAAGAATGAAAATCTCTGAGGTATTTGCTTTCCACAGGCAAGACAACTGTTAATTTTTTCTGACATCGTTTAGAGCAAGAAAAAGGAATCCCCAACTGGGTACTTAGCTTTAGAAGACTTCAGGTCTGAAATTCGAAAAAACGAAAATTTCAGGTAGCAGCCGACTGGCACTTGCAAACTGCTTCTGCTTCAGGCTCCTTCTCTGCAAGAAATACTGATGTAATGACATCATGGAAGAGGCGACGGCATCCGACACAGAAATCCCAAATCTGATATACGGGCCAACTGAGGGCTTCCTGCAGGCAGATAACCCAAGTGTGATGACTGCAACAGTGAAACACAAAGAACATAAACATACTCAAAAAGCTAAGGGGTGGAAGGAAGGCATGGCTACTGTAGCATTGATCTTTTGAACTTTCTACTGTTATGATATGTTTTACTTGCTCATCTCTTCTATGTTCATCATACTGATCGCTGCTGCAGTAGTCTTAGCTATATGGGTAGATTATCATAGGTACTACATTTGGGAGGTGGAAGACGAAGAATCCAGGAACCACTGGAGAATGGTCCTATCAAAGCCCAATATAGGCCTTCAGAAAGAATCAAACTTTTAGTGCTTTGTAAATGTACAGAGGACCAAGTTGCTGTTTTCAGAATCCAACCCTTTCCAAAAAGCCACCAATGAAGACAAAGCCTTAGTAGAGTGAGCCTTGACCACACCTACAATAAATTTGTTGTGGTGAGAACAAAAGGCAATAGCAAGAGGCAATCATTTGGAAACAGTCTGTTTAGACACAGATGGTACAGTGTTACTTTCCCAAAAAATGGATAACTGATATGAAGATTTGAAAGATTTTTTCTGTCAAGATGGTACCAGAGTTGGCTGTGGACATCCAAGATATGGAGTATCCTTTCTCCCTCATTTTGGGGTTCAAGAAAGAAAAGGGGAGATGGACAGTTTTAGTTAAAAATAAACTCTGATACCACTTAAGGCATAAAAGTATTACTTATCACAGAAATCCTGCCCTTGTGGAAAATAAGGTAGGGCTGACTCACCATAAGAGCTTACAACTCAGATACCCTTCTTGCAGAGGTCACTGCAACCAATAAAAAGTTTTCTGTTAAGAACCTCAAATCAGCCAGATAATCTGGTTCATATGGAGCATGTGTTAGTTTCTCTAACACAAAATTATGATCCCACTGAGGGGCCACTGGTTTACTTGGAGGACTTTTATGCAAACCCCTTCCAAGAATATTTTGACATTAAGACTGCCTTGAAAGATTAGGATCCATGGGCAGACATGCTGGAATGGCCGATAAATGAACCTTGAGAGAGGAGAAAGAAAGACCATAGTATAACGGCTCACACAAATACTGTAAAGCCATAAAAACACTAGCCCTGAGTGGGTGATGGTTATGTTGTTGGTGCCAACTAGACAGCCTTTTCCATTTGCTAATACATGATCTTCTAGAAGCAGGCTATCTTGCCTCTGTTAGTATATGCTGCACATCCTCAGTAAACATGTGCCTAAAGGGAATTAAGACCATCATCCTGGCAGTCAGATGAAGTTGACTGGGGGTTGGGCTGTATGAAACAGCCCTGTTCTTGTGTGAATAGATCCACTTTGTGAGGAAGCCTGTGGTAATTGCCCCTGGCAATTTCCAAAAGAGAGAACCATTCTTGCCTGGGTCAGAAGGGAATCACAACTATGATCTTGGATGATTCTTTCTTGAATTTATAGAAGTACCCTGGATATCAGTGGAAAGGAATATAGGACAATTCCTGTCTAAGGAAATGAAAAGGCATCCATCTTCCAGGTCTCCTTGCATGGAGTCCTAGAGCAGAATTTTGCCAGCTCATTGTTCAGGGAGGAAGCAATGAGGTCTACTTGTGGAACTTCCCAAAGAGGAATCAAATCTTGGAAGACCCCTGATCTAGTAACCCATTTGTGAGGGTCTATCTTTGTCATACTCAGGTTGTCTGTCACACAATTTTGCTTGGACAGGATGCAGGATAGAATGAGACTGTGCTGTAAAACTATATCCCAAACTAACATGGCAAGTTTGCAGAAAAGGGTAAGACCTGGTTCTCTCCTAGCTTATTGGTGTATCACATGACTTTGTACTGTCTGTAACAACCTGAGGTGGCTCAGGGGTCCAAAGATTATTCAGAGAGTTGTGTGCCTTGATTACAGAAGGTATCCCTTTTAAATGTATGTGCTTGTGCCTGTCTGTGTCCCAAACACCTTACACTTTTACTCCTCTTGATACTCCTCACCAAGCAAATTCCAAAGCATCTGTGGTGGCTAACTGCTTTGGAGTTGGGGGGGGGGGGGGGTTTAGTGATTTCTCTTCTGACAAATCCAAGAACTAGGATTTGATAAGATAGTGGGTGCTACTGCTGGGACCAAAGAAACTGCACATACTACTGTATCAAATTTATGTGGGGTCAGGGATATTATGATAATCAGGGATGTCAGGAAACCCAAAATCCTGAGCTATTCTCTTGCAAAGACTGAAGTCTAACTGCAAAACCTTAAAACAGATCTAGATTTAGATCTATGTTTTTCCTTAGGAAGAAAAGCTCTTTGAACAGTGGTGTCTAGCAGACACCCCAGGAACACAATCCTGTGTGATGAGTTAAAAAAAAAAAAAAAAAAAAAGACTTCTTTCATAGGTTCATAGTTTATTACTAAGCTAACTGCCCTTGCGAGCCATTTTAAGCTTAGCCAGTTATCCCTTGTGAGACTCAAACCCTGTACCTTGGGTTTGTAAGGCAAACACCTTAGCCATTAAGCCACCCTCCCAACCTAATGAACTTCATAGATTAGTACTATGCTAACTGCCCTTGCGAGCCATTTTAAGCATAGCCAATTATCCCTTGTGAGACTCAAACCCTGCACTTTGCATTTATAAGGCAAACACCTTAACCATTAGGCCACCCTCCCAACCTGAATGCTCTCTTGGAATCCAAACTTGTGTAAGAGATCTCTCACCCAAGAGAGACTCCTGACACTTTGAAAAGGACTTTGCTAAAATAAGTAAGTCATTTAAATATGGAAAAATATGGATACACCACAGCCTGCAATGAGCTATAATTGGAGTTAGACACTTTGTGAACACTTTTGGTGCAGTGGATAGCCCAAAGGGCAAGTCAGAGAACTTATATGATCCAGCCACACATAACCTTAAGAAATACATGATGTCTGGATGAATAACAATGTGACAAGAACATTTTTAATATAGTGTTACAAGAAAAATTAAATAAGGAAGAAGTTGCAAAGTGCCAGCATTCTGAATGTTGGTACCATCACAGCTTGGTCTAAGAAAGATACAGAACTGGTCTCCAGGCATTTTCTTTCTTTGGCACCAAAATTCCCTTGAATAAAAACTTTTTCAAACTGGATAGGAGGAAATGTCTCTATTACTCCCAGAGACAGCACATATTGAAAGACAGGGGGAAATAGGTCTGGAGGATAAGGATCTGTTGCCAACAAGAGAAATGGAGATTCAGACATTCTGGAAGGGAAAAAAAAAAAAAAAAGACTGCTAGGATGGGGGTGCGGGACATGGTCCCTTAAAAAGTCATTCTGACTTAGACAGTCCTTTGTTTTGGAGGGTGCCTGCCTTCTTTTTGGAATCTCCTTGCCATTGATTCTTAAACATCCGTTTACCAGCATTATGCTGAAACTGTTTATTTTGTTTCTTGCCAAAACTGGAAGAGGAGGTACAGAATCACTAGCAAAATTTGGTAAAGGAGGGCAGAAAAACAGAGATTCGCAAAATCAGTTTACCTCTCGCATCACATTTTTTGATAACCTCTGCAGAAGTGTCCAAAAACTAACCCTGTCCAAAGGAGGATTTAAAATCTAATGTTTAACATCTTCTGGGAGGTTCTGAGAATGCAGCCAGGCAAACCTCCTCAAAAAGTACCAGTTGCCATGGCCGTAGAAGACAGAGTCATAAGCACACTTTAAACAATGAATTATGACCTGTGAAATGGAAGAAACTAAGCCACTTAAAGCAGAATTTTCCTCAGAAGAAAAAAACTGCAGACAAAACAATCATACTATCACAAATTAGTCAGAATAAGCATTAATACAGGAGCCAGATAATTTAAAATTCTGAAAATTAAAGTTGCTGAAGCATACACTTTTTCCCCATATTTATCAATAATTTTACTATCCTTGCCAGCAAGCGAAGGATTACAATTACCCAAATGTTTATCAGCAGTGGGATTAACTAAAGCTACAGCTGCCGGGTCAGGTTTGGGATGAGTGTATAAAAACTTAAAAGACTGAGGAACTGTATACAATCCATTTCCCCTTTTAAGAGCAGCAGGCTAATTATCAGGGAAATTACAAAGACATCCTTAAATGCTGACAACACAGGAGGAATGGGGGAAGGCTCTGGAAATTCCATTTGTAATAGCTCATACTATTTTCTGAGGGACTGAGAAGCCTCAGTGCTCTCCCACTATAGGCAGTGGTACATTCTGGAAACCGTCTCAGAGAAAGAGAATCAGATATAATTATCTCCTCTGGATTTCTCAAAAAAACTGAAGAGAAAACCCTGCATTTGTCCTTAAACGTCCTATCCAAATTCAGAATCTTGAATCTTTTTAGGAAAATGAGCATCTCTTTTTTACAAAAAGAATCATCGACAGCCTGGATTAAACACTGAAACAAACCTAATAAACTACTCCTGTCCAGGGAAATTTGAGGGGGAGCAGATGCACCTTTAGTTTTCTTCTTCTGACAGGAAAACTGGGACCAACATGGGGTGTTAATGGCAACAGCAGCTTCCCTGTTTAGTCAGAATGTTGTGCCATCCATGGGGAAGACTTCCCTTCTCTCTTTCCCACGACTGGCAAGAGTGGATCTCCCTTGCCCACTAAGGAGACTCCAACAGCCGCAGAGGATGTGGCTGAAGCCCAGTCCATAGTGGCTGTTAAGTAGGACACAAGAGGGATCCAGGATAAAAGATCAATGGTCTGAGGAACAGCTCTGGCCACAGCACAGCCACCAAACAACGGCTGAGGCAAAATGCTAGCCTGCTGTGGTGACAAAGGATATTTGCTTATCTTTTTCTTCTTGTGATTGGAAGGAAGACTGACCATGGTACTAGTAGGTTTGTTCCATGGTCAAGTTGAAAATGGTGCCTCTTTCCTAGAGAAAACAGGCAGCACAAGCCAGTAAAAAATTAAAGTTCTAAATAGTCACTTTTTCTACAGCAAAATGCATTTTAATATCCATTGTCAGCCCTGAAAAGTAAAATAAACACATTTTCCAGTAAAAAATAGTTTTAAACTGTTTTTAACAACTTTCTAAATGGGACTTCTCTTTTCTTATTTCAGCTTAAAGTACAGTTAAGTGTCAAGACAGACCATTAAAACAAACTACCAGAAGATATAAAGTACAATCAAACAATGCATTTTAAATGTACTTCCCCAAAGGAACTTTTCTGCTCAGTACAAGCTGACCGATCCTAAAATGCCTGCAGAGGAGTACTCTCTTCAGTGGCAGGACAGCTCCAAAGATCTTAGCAGGCAAAACTGGCTTTTTAGACAGCTCAGCTTGAACAACTTAATAGTTTGAATGCATTTAAGGTGCCCTGAAGCTTTGGAAACTGGCCAGCTGTTATATCCTTACCAGGATATAACCCATGTAACCAAGGCTTCTGCAACAGTGATCAATATGATGAACATCTACAATTTCCCTTTATTCAGAGCTACACACCTATCTACCCCCATAGCAAGAAGGATGTGGTGAACATGTGGTGAACCTAAGGCAAGGCGTTGATTTTACAAGTACACTGATACAAACGTCCATAAAATGTCATATCACAAACTTCAGCCCTGACCACCCTGTCTTCATATAGTAGGTAGCTTTATGCATGCACTCCTCTCTAAACCGGTATCAAAAGACAACGACTCTTAATAAGTGGAGTTCAGTAGTGCTACTGAAACTATGGGACAGATTCTAAAATAGTTGCGGTCAGTTTAAGTGACTTATTCAGAAGTAAGCCTGCTCAGATTCTGAGAGACTTGTTTTTTGCGTAAGTGACTTACTTAGATGTTATTCTTCGCTATAAAGCACGCTTACATGGGGGGACAGATTCCAAAAGATTTGCTTTCAGAAAATGTTGCTTACACTGAGAGAAAGTCTTTTTGAATTTGGGCAGGCTTGCACCAAAATAAGCCACTTACATGCAGTGCAAATCTTTTAGAATCTGGCCTTCTACTTCTTCGCATTAACCTTTTAGCATACTGCTTTACTTCCTGCACTTCTGCATTCCTGAAGCCAGCATTCCAAACAGTGAATTTCACCAAACAGTGCATGGCAGAATTCCCATTCTGGAACCTTTCCCAAACAGAACCTGCATACATAACTTACCAAGGCCACTAGAAAAAAAAAAAAGCTTTAAAACTGCTTATTAATCAAAGGTCAAAGTATATCCACAAAATGTGATTTAGGTGTAAAATGCCAGAACAAGTATTTTCACATATTTCTGTCATCAGTAAGTGAGTAATCATAAACACTATTTTCTATCACCTTCAGCACAGTTATATGTCTTCAGTATGTCTGGCCTTGAGAAAATGCAAGGTTTGCCATGACTTTGTTAATGCTGAGGTAAACCAATTTGGAATCAAATTCTGTTTAGTCTTCATTTTTGTCATGTCACCCCAGTAGTTTCACAGGGCATACTTTTTTAGCATACCTAAAACATACACACTTAAATGGTATAATTTAATGAGGACTAGCTAAAGGAGTGTCTATACTAAATTCTAGTACAAATCCAGTCAAAAGTGACTTGTCAAAAAACTAGTTTAAGACAAATATAAAACTGTACAACTCAAGACAAATCGGTCTTTTCTATTATAAGGCATCACTCATCTCTTTATTGACTTGCTTCTTCTGATCTGCCAAACATTTATTCTGGCAAGAATTTGAAAATATTTTTATCCTTTTGAAAGTGAAAACATGTTGGAAGGATTTAGATACTGGTAGAATCAAACTCTTTCCACTGCTTAAACATGGAGGATGTCTGGGATAATTTGGAGTAAAGGAGCACACAGATAAAGGGAATATTTGTCCTTTTCTACAACACCTTTTATATAAACAGAAACAAAAAATAAAGTCTTCATAATGGAAATGGAATGCTACATTCTGGGTAAGGAATGTTCATACAGATTTTTACTTTTTTGTGCTGGAGCTGACAACAAATGGCTTAACATTTCAGCAGCACTTTAAATATATTTGCACTGCAAAACTAAACAATATATTTTTCCAAGATTAGGTACCTGCATGCCATGTAGAAAGCGAGACATCTATTTACAATTTCAGCTTTCAACATAGCAGCATATGTAAGCAGTAAAATCAGTTTGTTCATCACAAGGACTTGACTCAAAAAAACTGGACAGTTCCTCTCACAAAATATTCAACTTGTACACAAAGAAAAACTTTGCATTTATACCTTATATGGAATAAAATATCAGTTGTGTTTTTAACAGGGTAAGCAACAAGTGTGCTGGCAAAACTGCGAAGGAGGAAAGGAAGCTGTTTCTTGGTTGCACAATAAACACTTGAAATGAGCTTGGGAAATTTGCTTTGCAAATGCAAGGAAGGGATTTTGAAAAGCATTACTATTGCTGATCTTAAAGGATTTTCTAGAGTCATATACTTAGATAAATATGGCTGTAATCATATTTATTATGGCAGTTAATTGGTTTTGAAATATGTCAGTAGGTTAGAATGCACTGCACCGTTCCTGAACACAATATAATCCATGTACATACTTACTGGTCTTAGTACACATTCATAGTAGTGCAACAGCAATTACATATTTTATTTTTATTGCTGTATTTAGCTTAGCAAACACTATTTAATTGGTTGCTAGCATTTCTTTTTTTTTTTTTTTTTTTTTTTTGAGTCATACAAGCTTCCATATCCGTTTAGTCGTTCAGGTTTATTATTCTTTGAAGGCTTCTGCACTGTGCCTTTTTTTTTTTTTTTTTTACCTACAGCAACTTCCTTGTATAACACATGGACTCATTTCCCAGACTTTAACAAGATCAGCTATGTAGTGCAGAAAAATCTGAGTGGTTACCTAACACTACAAAAGTCTTTAAGTGAACCCCTGCAATTCATGGCACAAAAACAGCACTCAAGTTTAAGACAGAACAAATATGCTACTTTCTGTACTACAGTAGAGTCGATTATCCGAACGCCAATTATCCAAAATGTTACTTATCAGAATCAACCTTCCAAAGTTTTTGGGTAGGAAAAATCTTATCGTCTGAATATGTAAACATTATACATATTCACTTGAGCATGTTTTTTTAGCTTGTAGCCAGCTCGTGTATAAAAAATATTCTTTATTGTTCACTGGACTCACGGAATGGTTGAAAAGTGTATTCCTGCTTGCAGAAAAAAAAAACTAAATTTTAGAAGTTTTTAAATCAGGTTCAATTATATGTTTGATTATCCGAACAGTTTGACTATTCGAACTACCCTAGCTTCCAATTAGTTTGGATAATCGAGACTCTACTGTAACACACTCAAAAACTGGGTACCACTTTTTTAGGTCCACTTGTACAAGAACTATATTTATAATGATGCAGAATTATTATAATAAAACTTCAAGACAATCCACCGGGAAGCAAAAATAATTACTATCATGCTTAATACAACTGATGGGTAAGTCTGTGAAAAATTAATGTAGGCCCCTTCCTGGATGACACTACCACTGATCAACGCATAAAGTGATGGATGGCTTGGTTCTTCTGACTGCTAAGAGCTGAAAGATATCTCTATCTTCACCAAGTGTAGCTACATGAACGATTTAGAAAGATAACTACTGAAACTGGAGGTAAACAATTCCATATGTCCAAGGAAGCAGACCTAGAATTAACTGAGCTCTCGATGTAAGTAAAGCACAGATGCACTGAGACTCAACAAATCCTACTAGGATAAAAACACATTTTGGTCAATCTGAGTAACACTAACAGGAAATTACACTTGTGTAAGAATCGAGACAGAAACTCAACAAAATATTCAGCTTAAACACAAAGAAAACTTTGCATTGTGGTCTTATATGGAATAACATCTCAGATGTTTTTGTAACAAGGTAAGCAATAGAAAACAGAATTGCAAAACTGTGAAGGGGTACAGAGAATTTTAACTTACTCCAAGAACACTGAGTAACAAGAGTTAAAGTGAACATAAGTTAAAGTGAACATAAGCCCCTGGAACTATTACCTGCAACTGCCACAACTTAACACAGAGAAAACTCATTAAACTGTAAGATAGTTAATGAATGGAACTGTATTCCTACGTCTCTTACTTCTTTATTCAGCATCATCTTAGTCAAACATGGTTCAGACATGAAAAAAGTGACCAAAAATGACACCATTCACAGAGCTATATGGTCGTTTTACTTAATTATAACTCATACGTACTGCCAAAAAGCAACATACAATCCCACATCAGCATGACCAGAATAATAAGTTAGCTCTTAGGTTTAACTGGAAGTGTGGCTAGTGTACAGGTTTCTTGAAATACTGTTTTTTTTATACATGAAGTACTTTCATTTTGTACATTTCTGGGCATTACTAACACTTGCCTTTCCTTCAAAACGAGCTGTTCCTCCCAGTGGAATGCGAATGTTTCGTGGAGGGAGAGTGAATGCTGGAGGTTCAGAAGGTAAAGAGCTTTTTAGGCCACTCCTGTCCAGTGTTAATGAAGTCTTGGAAATCCGAGTGGTGGATACAACTTGTACATCTCCCATGGTTAACGCTTTCCTAATATAAACAAAATAATAAGCAGTCTGTCACTACAAGATACATCTTTAGTGAGATAAGGCACAGTAGATATAACCTAGATAATTATCTTAGTAACGAACAAAAATAAAGGACTCCTTCCACTGAAAGTACTGCCAAAAAAATCCAAATAGTAAATCCAAAAGTAAGGCAAGTACTACCACGCTGTATATGAGGCAACTTCACTTTATTAAAACAATAAAAGCAGTATTATTGATACTGCTTTTATTGTTTTAATAAAGTGAAGTTGCTTCATATACAGCGTGTTAGTACTTACCTTACTTTTGGATTTAGATAATTATCTTTACCAGATGTGATGGTGTCCAGTGCTTTAATATTTAAAAACAAGGAACTACAACCTTTCAACTGGTAGTAATAATTGTACTATGATTATATAATTGTATCATAATGTTACTGCTAATTTAGAAAAAAGGTAAAAAGGTAGAAAGATTTACAAAAAGTGCAAGCACAGCAGAGTAAATGAACACAGGATTTGATGGAACACCTGCCTACTTCTTGTACATTTATGACATTCTTCTACACGTTAAAGGCTATCAATTCATGCTGTTGTCAAGGTCAGGCTGAAAACAAAAGTACTGACCTTCCAACTGTATTAATCAAGCAAAATACAGACTGATCCCAATATGTATTAATTTGGCACAATTTTTCACATGCTGTAGGGCACTTCGAATTATACAAGGCAGTGGCACAGTACGTTTTTTCTTCCAGTCTAGCAATGCATTCCTGTAATATTACCCACTGTAGTCATAGTAGTATGTAGTAGGAGCATACTCTAATGTAGGGTTGGTTTGTGGGTGTATGCATAGCTGCATGTGGGCTTTCTATAGGATTACATACAGTTCCACACCATCTGTTCTGTTTCCATATCTGTTTAGCAAACAGTGGTAGCCTAGAATGTGCCTTTATAATGTCACGGATTGTAGGAAGGTGTCAGTTTGCTTCAATATGCTTTTAACACTGCAGCATTAAGGAGAGACCATTTATGTGAGCTGAGGCAAGCAGCTGTACAATTGAAATGCCAGGAAGGTCCTGAATTTGTTTCAATATCTCTTTGCAGAAAGATTAATATGACAGAAGATAGTTTAAACAAACTTTGGTCAAGTAACTATTAGAGTATGTTTAATTTTGATTTTTTATTTTTTGGTAGCAGGGGTATCTTTGTGAGTTGAGGCTGAGGGATGGTCCTAGGGGGAAAAAATGTTGTAGGAGCTATGCTTATATCTTTTTTTTTTTTTTGGGGGGGGGGGGGTGGGTCAGTGTGGTGTACTTTTCTTTTTTGGCAATGGGGGATACCAGTGTGTTTTTAAAGATGTACTAAAAGGGATTGTTTTTATATCTTTGAAAAGCTACATTAGAAACAACTCATACAACACAAATAAAGATGGCCTGCTATGACCAACAACACTGCTTCAGAAATTCATTTAGTAGTTTTACTCCTTTTAACTAACATTTTATAAAAACATGAGTAATGGTCTCACATCCACCAATGTATTTTCCAGTATGACTAGGGCCTCAGAGATGGTAAACCATAAGGGTCCGAATGGAGAGACAATAAAATCAACAAGCAAAGAAGAGTAGTATTGCTTGAACTGAATTCATCCACAAGTCTTGGTGAGTACATTCATGAGATGGACCCTGTTTTAACAGAATCTCACCAAGACAACACTGATACATAGACTGTATTTTATACAGCATAAATCATGGACAGAAGTAGGTTAACAATAAAAAAGTACAGCTGGGTGTACAAGTCCCAGGATAAAAAAAAAGTGCTCAATCCTGGTAGGCGCACTGGTGCCAGGACTGGAAAAATGATAACTTAGAATCCTCAAGACATGGAAACATTCTTACAATGGGGCTTGGCCAGGCTCAGGGGGAGGCTCCCCCCTGTTGTAGAAAGTAGTAGTAGTCCACAAAAAATCACAAAAACAGATAGAGTGGACTACTGAGGGTAAGAAAGTAATTATGTATTGTTACCATTATGCAAGAAGCCCAAACTTTCTGTACAGAATGCGCACAAAAACATTGAGAGAAATTAGAGGAAAAATTCTTGCACAAGAAAACTGTCAAAAGCTTCAAATGTAAATTTGTGTTCATTAATACAACAGGTTCGTGAAAAACATTATAAAGACCAAGAAACCTTGGGCTGTCTGGAAGAAGTGACCGAAGAAGGGGGAGAGACTTTTGAAAGGTATAAGAAACATGGACATGGGAAATACAGATTTGTTATCATGCAATATTTATGCAAAGGAGAAAGCAATTAATTGAACATCTTTGCAGCTGCCTTTTTTTTTTAATATTAAGGAGAAATACAGGCAAAGGCACCCAGATATGGAAAATGTCACATTACAAAAAATAAGATCACAAAGGGGGAAACGTACAATAGAAGATTAGTAAAGCAAAACTTAAAATATAGAAGCTGAAGTTATAGAATACCTGTGAAGTGAAGGATCTACTGGAGAAAGCCTAACACAGGTTATGTCACAGCAAGATGGAGCAATGAGTCCCCCAAATACGGAGAAACAGGAGCTGCAGACATTTGAAGAACTGTGGACATGTGAAAGGAAGAGATTTAACATGGTGAAATATTATGCAAAGGAGAAAGCAAAACTAATCAATGCACCGAAGATATTTGAACAGAAATACAGGCAATGAATTGATGGAGGACCAATAATAAAACATTAACAAATACAAATAAAACTTAGTAAGGAATATTTTAGAATATTCAAATTAATACTGAAAACGGCTCTGACATCTAGGAACAAAGTCCAAGCCATTAACCAATTTGCTCTTCCTGTTCTAACATACAGCTTTGGGGTGACTGACTAACCCCAAAAGTATTGGATCAGCTGGACAGAACAAAAAAATGCTTCATACTTATCAAATGATTTACAACAATCAGTATATACCAGGATTACGTATTCCTCATTGTGAAGGAGGTATGGGCTGCCATGAAATTGATTACATGTATATATCTGCAATCGTGGGGCTGCGTACATATCTGCTGATCTCACAAGATCCAAACAGAGAAAGTTTTACAATATGAGGAGAACAAATCTAAGATGACTTCCCCGCTTAGCTTAGCAGAAAAATATTGGTATCAAGCAGGAATGGAAAGCAAACCAGAAGTAGTTTCAAAAAAATCAGGCAGCAAATGAATGCGCCAAAAAACAAAATGAAGAATATAAGGCGAAGGATCAGATGAGAAGGCAAGAAATTTGGAAAATGCAAGTACAGACAACTCCTGAAACAACCTCATGTCAATCCGGATCTAATGCATGGAGGGTTAAGCACAGGTGAATTTAACCAAAACACAAAAGTTTAATATTGGCGGCCCAATTTTGGTTTACAAAGTCCATCAACATGTCAGAGAAACAGACAAATGCTGGTTTTGTACAACAGAATTAGAAACAGTCTCACATCTTGCTGCTGGGAGTGATACTGAAAGGCACAACAATGCAGCAAGACTGTTGCATTGGGGACTGTGCAAGCATTATAATACTGAAGCAGCAGAGAAACAGTGAAGACATGGTCCACAAAGTATTATAGAAAATGATGAAGTTTATGTCACATGGGGCCACCCATTGCTACCAATTCAGAAAACAGATGCCAGAAAAGCACATACAGTAAGTAGTTCAGGAAAAGACAGAAGTAGCACTGATCATTGAAACTGCTACACCCAGTTATTACAGTGCCTTATGTACTGACACAAAGTCATAAAATAACAGGATTTGCAGGCAGAAATCGTAGCAATGTGGAAGAGGGATACCCAGACAGTTTCAATAGAAGTAATAGCAATGGGTCTCATAAAAAATAAGACTTTACAGTCGTATTTAGATATCTTACAGACTCATGCAACTCAGTGTGATATATACAGAAGGAGACATTTCTGGGCACATTGTGGGTGCAGCAAAGAGCACTTTTGGCCAACATCAAAGATTAAAACACCACTAATTTCATGAACGTTAATCATACTTTGACTTAGGAATGGGGTCCATGCCCATCATGGTATTAGAAACCCTAAAGTCTTGGAGAAATTAAAAAAGATGGTAACCCATAGCCTCCTACTCCAAAAATTATACAAATTTAATTTTGTTAACAACTCAACTGGTTTCAGAGTTACTTAAAACTAAGAACATGCCAAGTTTTGTAAACATTATCTGGCAATGACACACTGAAAACTGGAGTGCCAGAACCTCTTCTGTTCTCAATCTCAATAAATGGCATCACCTTAGAAATACAGAACAATAACTCGGTTATATATGTAGATGGTATTTTAATGACATAATCAAGTTCATCACAGTAGATCCTTCAGCACAAAGTGAAACAAGCATCTCTAAGCTAACCTCCTGGTTATAGAATAATAAACAAATTACTAAAAGCCACTAAATCTAAATGTTATATTCTTCTCCTCCACCCCCTGGGAAACTGACCTTCCATCCCCTATTTTTTTCAAGGACAGTCATGGAAACACCATACCAAATATTACAAAATAAAAGTACCTAGCTCTAATAGTCGATCCTACGCAACAGATGAAAGCGCAGGCCACCATTTCAACATAAGAATGAAAGGGCATCAACAAGTTTTACCACCACTATGACAGTCACAAAGTTGTCACCCAATTTGAAATGTTGTTATCATATCTCCCACTTCCTATCACTGCACAACTAATTATTTTTAAAAGTATACTTATACCAAAACTGGAATACAGTTTCCCATTGTTTTGCCTTCACTCTTCTCTGAATGCTCAATCTAAAAATCATTGAAAATAAAATTTTCAAATTTGCTTTCTTGGCAGACATGTACATGCATCACTGTGACCTGATAAAACAAAGGATGCTTATTACCTAGGGCTCAAAGACAGTAGTCGAGACAATAACCCTAGACTCAGTAAGACAGACAGTTTGTTCAGCTGTGAAACAGAATGAAATGCAAAATAGCACATGATAAGTCTAGTGGTAATGTTATAGGTTCATAGGTAGGTGCTAGGCTATCGGCCCGAGGGCCTACGTAAGCCTAGCCAACAAGGTTCCCTGGCTTATGTCACCCAAGAAAGTTATTTTCCTGTTCCACACACAGTTAAACTAATATGTGTCTGTCTATACTACGTGTACTGAAAAGCATGCAGATATGTACATATGCAAGACTTGTAGATGTGTCATTTTAACACCTGAAGCAGCTTAAACATGTTATGAAATAAACACCGGCTCCATATGGTAACAGCTCTTGTATACTATCAGGAGTGTTTGAGTGCTATGTTATTTGCAAAGTGTCCGTTTAACTACTAATGTCCCTTTACCTACCTCCTTACCTGTAATGCATGGTAGTTGTATGCAAAACTGGTTGACAGACTAAAGAACTGATGGTTTCTGTTAGCATAGAGTAATTAGATGCTAATGTACTATTGTATTGTGCCTGAAATGGTATTCCTAAAAAACACTTATTCTATATGTGTCACTGCAGTACACTAATGTCTTTTACACTGTCAGCTACCCTTGCTTTATATTAGCATGATAATACGAATATTCTGATGTGCATCATCATCTGACAGCATGCACTCTGTCCTGTAAATATTGAACAAATTGGGAATGAATAGAAGTCATTCAAAGGAAAGTGAAGTAGCATCTTTTGGTAAAAAAGAGAGACATCAGAACAGTTTCCCCAAGCATGCTATTCCAAGGAAGGACAAATTATAAATTAACATTACCTGTTTCGCATGACACAGGTGCATTACAAGTAAAACCTAGAGATAATGTTATCATAAAAAAGTGGTGACATTTGAGATGTTGGAACATGCTACAGCATGTCATGAAACATGGGGACTGAATCGCCAAAAAATGGACTCTCATACACCAAGTTTGAGATGGCCATTTCTCAAAGCACTCCCTTTCCCCAAGGTATGATGACCTGAGCACTAATTTGGGGGGGGGGGGGTATTCCCCCTCCCCCTACCAAAAGAGAAGTTTAAAGGAAAAAGCGATGCTCAAGATTTTTGATTTTTTTTGTTCTGTCAGCACTCGGTGTTATGTGTTCTGACATTTCAGTAGGGTGCCTAAAAAAGCTTCTTCACTTTCCTTACCACAGCTTCCCTTTAACAAATTCAAATGTATAAACACAAACTCTAGCAAAATTCAGTTTTGTAACACAACACAATTCGCTTCATAGCTGCATAATTTGCTCATCTGTCTTTTACATTTCGGTAGTCTAGAAGTGATATTCTTTTCACTGCCAAAAACAGTCACCAGCTTAGGAAAATAGCATAAAGATCAGCAAGCAAACCAAATGCTATGCAAAATGTTTCTTATTCCATTACTATCAATTTCCTTTGGACGATTTGGCAAAAGTGACGCTTTTAGTATTATCAAGTGAAACACAAAACATCTGTGCAGGATCTTCAGCTGGCAAGAATTACACGTTTTGATAATCATTAAGAATAGTTTAGTGTGGTTAGAATTAATTACTTGGAATAAGAACACCAAACTGTGTGTGTGTAACTGTGTGCTTATACACATCCGTTCTTGCATACGTAAGAAATATGGTAGTATCATGCATGTTAATTTTTTCTGGGGGGGGGGGGGGGGGGGTTAGCTTCAGAATGAAAATCTCCGAATCTCTTTGCACGCACTACTAATATATATGGCAGATGTAATAGTGATGGTGGCGTACTAACTTGACCTGGCTTTCACATTCGACTACTTGGTGATTATATATTACATTTTTTTCACACACAAACTTTGCTTTATCAGTTGGTTTCATGTTATGACAGCTACAGATTTTAATGGACTATGGCTTAGAAAGGTCTGTGGCTGAAAATTTCTTTTTAAATCTGTGCATGTCCTTGACGCTGTACATTTTAAAGGTACAAACATGTTGTTTAATGTTCTGGTCAGCCCATAAACTGTTGTACTGACAAGTGAGGTATTGTGAAGTTTGTAGAGATTGTAGTCATACTGGAACTTTGTGCCATCCCTTTGTACTAGTTCTAACAGGACAGGCACTTTTGTGTGGTCTGTCTTTCCTTGTGTACGGTTTCTGCTGAATTGCTCAATTGGATAAGGGGCTGGGGAGACTGGCAAAAAAGATGCTTCCATCATCTGTAACATAACCATGTAGCAAAATATCACCCAAATGCTGCAACAAATGTTCCTAACATGCCTAATAGTTTTGCTGTTTTGGAATTTGAGGAAGAAGACAGCTGGTAAGCTGGTAACAAGTCTACAAAAATGAGGTAAGGTCATTGGAGCAACAGTACGAACAAAATAAAAAGACCAAGATAAGTAGCCTGGGGCTGTACATAAATTACATTAGGACAATGTAGCTGTTTTTCTTTCTATCGGTGTTAGCAGCCTTTTATCTACAGTCCACACCTCCAGTATTTCAGTTTTTCTGAATAATTTGCCATCTTTTCCCCTCTGGATATTCATTTACTGGACAACAAGAGAAGGAACAGTTTGAACTTCTTTGGGAGGTAATATGTTTTGCAGGGGGAGTATTCAGGAGTTTTTTCATTGATTCCCTAAGAATGAATTTTGTTCAGGTGGTTATGGTTAATAACAAACAGTAGCTTTGCTTTTTGAAAATAGAAAACAAGTGTCGTCAGTTGTTTAAGAGGACTGAGGTTCTTGCTGACATCTGACTTGTTATTTGGGTGTGAGAACTCCATTACAATAGTTCTGGTAGTGGGAAGAGAAAGTAGGCACTAGCAAGATGGATAAAGATATTTTGAAGTTTTCTAATGCGTACAGGGGTGTTTTCAGGTGGGTTTCATATAAGAGGGGGTCATTGTCCCTTATACTCCAAAATTAACTTCTCATTTTCTATCTGACCATTTGTCCATGTGATATAGTTTTGGGTCTGAGAGTAGTTTGCCTTCAAGAACAAGAGTATGTCTGAGGGATAAATGTCTTACAGTTTTGAAGATTGGAATTATGAAAGTGAGATTGTGTGCAATTAGGCAGAATATATAGGACATCCAAGACCATGGTATCTTGGACTCACTTTCCCTACTCTGACAGACCGCTATAGAAACAAGCTACAAAAGGAAAGCTAGTGATAACTTCCTAGATTTCTGCATTCTATCAAATGAAAAGGAGTAAAGGAAGAAATGTGATACAGAAAAGATAGTTCAAGGCTAAGAAGGAACACTGGATGGCTAACAAAGTGGCTAAGACAGCAGCTGGAATGACAAAGAATAAGGAATCAGAGAAATGAGGTCTTCTGGAAAGTGACTCGACAGATGGCACAAAGAATCTTTATCGAGTTGCAAGGCAATGACATAAAGATAAAAGATATTAGGCAAATACCCTTCATAAGGGACACCAGCAACCAACTCCCTGATCACCAGGTCAGAGATCATTGGCAGATGGAAGGAGCACCAAAGAAGCTTCTGAATGAAAAAAACAGAGCTGTTCTGCCTCATGCACAGCCTATGATGATGAAGACCCCCCCCCCCAGAACTGAGAAGCGCATTACGGAACGTGAAGTCAGGAAAAGTGTTGGGCTCAGATAAAGTAACAGCAGGTACAATCAAAACATTGGGTGCATTAGGAAGAACTGGTTCCTAAGGGTGGTCTTCACAGTATGAACAGAGACATGCATCCCAGATGACTGTAGAATAAGCATCCAAGTGCCAGGGTACAAGTACATGGTGGATACACACAACTTTGTGCAGTGCAGAGATAGCAAATCCCTGTCACTCTGTATGAAAATGGTGGAAATGGTAAATGATGAATGAATACGCAGAGCAGCAGAAAGTAAAACGGGAGATAAGCAGTTTGGATTCAGATGGGTATACACTATAACCAATCTAATGCCTGCAGTGAGACAGATAGCGGAAAAGAAGCCTAAAATATGGAAGGGGTCCAAATGGACTTTTCTAGACTTGGAGAAAGTATATAACAATGTTACAAAAAACATGTTGATTTGTGTAGTCGTTTGATGGTTCAAAGTCCCAGAAACAATATTAGAATTTGCACAGGGTATGCAAAATGACCAAATGACAGACAGACTGGTTTTAATTCTTATACACAAGTCACTAAAAATAATGTCTTTCGGCTTTTCCCGGTTAGGGGTCGCCACAGCAGAACTCCAGTCCGCTGATTGGGAGTGGATTTTTTACAGTGCCGAGTTGCCAGGCCGACACCTAACCTTCAAAGAAGGCAGACCCATTCACGCCCGCACCTACCTGCATGCTTTTAAATGCCACTCGACCATGGGGAGGACATGCAGACTCCACACAGAAGGTGCACCTGCCGAGAATCGAATGGGAGAACCTCTTGCTGTGAGGCGACCATGCTAACCGCTGCACCACCACGGCTGCTTATACACAAGTCACAACCTGTTGTAAATCTTCTCACGTATTTCTTGATGATCTAAGTGTGTTCATTTTGATAAGCTGATCCAATATGTCTAATTGTAGGAAAGTTAATAAATTAATCCAAAATTTAAAAATTTACAGTTCTGACAAAATCTGTGAAATAAAGTTCACAGCACAAAGTAGCTCTGCTTTTTGTTTTCTTAAAACTTCAGTGCAATGGAACTTACCTGATAAATTTTGCAATTACCTGCAAAGCATCTAAACAGAGCTGCTACCCGCCAGTCATCTTTGATCCTATTATTTTTCTGTATATTTCCTCTTTCAATGCATCCCTTTCAGTAAAGCATCTTCCTCCAATTATATTTTACTAGTGATAATTTTATAACAGTTAATTAAAATTCAAAAATGCATTAGAAAATAATTTAGGACCCTCATCACTAATTATCACAACATAGTGTGGTCTGCTCAGCTGGTTACCAAAATGCAACTGAAGTGGTCAAGAGTCCCTTAAAGTGTGCAAGACAAATCATAGTCACCTATACACCACTTACAGCCTTTAGTAACAAGGCTACATCTCCCATTCATCATTTGTGTGTTTGTTTAAAAGCAACTTACCTTCTTCAGGAAGAATTAAAGACAGCAGAACATTTTAAACAGTTAAGAAAGGAATCTAGCACAAGGGATATCTGAAAAGACCCAAGTGTGATTGCCTAGTACTATGAATATAGATGCATAGTGCTTATCTAAACAATCCTGTCTTGGTTTAAGAGAAGTTTTACTTGAATTTATATTTTATTTCTTACCGGTGTTTATAAGAGGGAAGGATTAGCTTGTAGACAAGAAAATTTACTTTGATTTATATTTTACTGTTTTACCTTTAATTTTCACTGTTTGTTGTTAGAAAGGAATAGGTTTTAGACAGGCAAACTCTACGCAACTTAAGGAACCTAGTCAGCTACAAATTTACACAGACTGCAGAGAAGGCAATCCAGAGTTTATCTAAACAATCCTGTCTTGGTATGTGATTTATTCATCTTTACTGTTAAAGAAAGATGGGACTACAAGCAACAATGAGCAGAAGCTAATGCACCCATTCACGTGCGACAAAGAAATTCCAGCTTTTGTCTGACTTTCAGTACTTGTAAGGTCAGAGCAACAACTTTATACTGTACTTACTTTAGTATTTAGTTCTATACTGTTTGTGAGACTTTTCTCACAGTAGTGGATTTAATTCTCTTTGAATTCTGTGGTAACTGATTTTGATTAGACTTTTCTTTTAGAATTTTTATCCATTTGATGCTGAATATGGATTCCTTAAATGAGTATGCCATTAATGATTTGCTAAAGCAGAAATATGTTGTACAGTGTAATAAATACTATATATATTTAAAGGTAACACCTGATAATACTGGTGATACGTGCTCCTCATGTCAAGTTGGATGATTTGCTTACCATTATCAGTAGTAAATCTAGACTTACTGGTGACGATTGCACTTGTGCAATTGGCACAGCATGGCTTGGAGAACTGTTGTTACATAAATTAATGATCAGACTGGTGAGATAATGTTAGCATAGATCAAACAGAACACATTTAGGAAATGTGTGTCTATTGCCTGTAAAGATCACTCAACCCCTATGAAACAAGACAATGCCACTGACAGCTTTGGAATTCTGGATACAAGTATTCAACAATCGGAGGATTCAGAATATTTAGAAGAAATAAAAAGAGAAAGGAGGAAGTTCACAGCAAATAACAAGTAAAAGAAACTGATAAATATGTGTAAAGAGAACACATACTAACAAGGACACGGCTTTGTTATGTAACACAGATTACAGGGAATGAGAACATTCTTCTATCAGAAAACCTTCAGTCTACAGAAAAAGGCAGCATGTTTCCAAAAGAGAAAGTAGGAAAAAAGAGACAAGGGGCAGGTGAAAATGAAGAAATCAAAATTGAACGTGGATGGATTCAAGAAAAAAAAAAGAAGAAGAGAAAGATAGATGTTGACAATATGGTTCAAGGGGTCTACCTGTTATTATCGAAAACCCACTAAACCAAACTTCAAAAAATTTGCTGAACACTTACTTTCATGAACTCTAGGATCACTGGAATTTTAGTCCAGGAAAGGAACCACTTGGCCACCATGGCAAACTTTATTCTTTTCCCCAATGTAGTACAATCTCGGAGTTGGTAAATTGATAGAGCGGATATTACTGAATTAGAAGTTGAAGATTCATAGGTTCATAGATTAGTACTAGGCTAACTGCCCTTGCGAGCCATTTTAAGCCTAGCCAGTTATCCCCTGCGAGATTCAAACTCTGTACCTTGTGTTTGTAAGGCAAACACATTAACCACTAGGCCATCCTCCCAACCCTCATTCTTCAGATTTAGTCAAAAAAGATTCTTGTAATTGGAGATTCAGTTATTACAGGAACGGATACTTACATTTGTAGAGAAGATAATGAACATCAAACTGTGTTATGCTTGGCAGCAGCAAAATATAACAGAGGATGTGATACAAGCCTCAGAATGCCTTAATGTAAGGAAGTATGATCTGTTTTTATTTATGTCGGTACAAATGATCTCATCTGCAAGGACTCTGACTGTTAGTAGGGAACTTACAGCCCTCTTAGATAGTATAGCTTGTACTGGTGTTAGGACATATTTTTCACAAACTACATACAGAAAAGACAGTCAGGACACTGTGAATGAAAAGATTTTATGGACGGCGCAGTGGTGCAGCGATAGCATTGTTGCCTCACAGCAAGAGGCTCTCCGGTTTGATTCTCGGTTGGGGTGCCTTCTGTGCAGAGTCTGCATGTCTTCCCTGCATTCATGTGGATTTCCTCTCGGTGATCCGGTTTCCTCCCACATCACAAAGATATGCGTCTGGAGCGTTTCTCCCCGGGCCTCCACTGAGAATTGTCTTTGTTCTAAGTCAGACTTTCCTGGTAAACAAATGTTAAATAAAAAATAAAAATTTGGGGAGGTAAATACCTATATGAAAAAAATGTCCTGCTGTAAAAAATGGACAGGTGTAGAGCATACGAGCATAATTTTTGGTACAAGTGTTCAGATACGATGGTGTGCATTTGTCATAATCAGGGAAGAGTAATTTATTGCAGATATTTCACAATATTTGACAAAAACAAGGCAGGATTTTTTCCAGGTCAAAAATTTAACAGTTCACAGATGGCAACATTTGATGCATTTCTAATGGTTGTTAATACTAGGAGCATTAAGAATACAGTTTTTATCAATAGAAAACTTACTACATTCCCACAAGATTGATGTTATGGTTTGTAAAACATGGTTAAAGAACAATGACTGGAAACCAGTTCTGTCAGGGTATAAATGTTTTTACTGTAACAGACATTCTAATAAATCAGGTGGAAGGTGTTATGATACAGATTAATGACAGCTATGAGACCTGTGATTATTACATGTTCAGTGATAACACCAATACTGTAGATTGTGCAACTGTGAAAATACAGACAACCCTGGAACATATAACAATTGTTGCAGTGTACAGACCATCAAAGTCAAGTGCTGATGACCTAGAGGAATTCATACATTTCTTGCATGAAACCCAGGAGGGAAAATTAATAGTGGCTGAGGATTTAAATTTACCAGAAAAACTGGAATAAATACTGACTCAACAACATTAGTAAGGAAATTATTCACAAAGTATGTTCATGAACAGCAACTGCTTCAGATTGTGAAAAACCTACCAGGGAAAGGAACATACTAGACTGTTTGCATTCTTAAAGAAATTATTGTTACTTTATGTCAATTATACCACCGTTGATGTGCAGTGATCATGGGGTTATAAAGGTCAATTTGTTGCTAGATAATTCTTCCAAACTGAAATCTAAACCAATGCACAAAATTAGTTACAGATTCTATGGAAGCAAAACAGTCACTACGTAAAACTAATTGGAGCGATGCGTTCAGTGGAAAAGCTACAGAAGGAAAGTGGAAAGTTTTGAAAGAGAAAGTGTTTTGAGTGCAAAAAAATCAAAACATTTAACATCAGGATCTAGGCATACAACGTCAGGGAGATATACTTCCATAAGAATAAGATACCTGATTAAGGTGAGAGACAAAAAAATCTCTACTCCACACAACATGGCTTCCGACAAAACTCACAGCACAACTGCTCTCCTCTCTTTCACCAACCAAGTCAACCTTCACAGAAATAACAATAATTTTGTTTCTGCAATATTTTTAGATCTCCCAGAAGCATTTGATATGGTCTCACATTCCAAACTTCTAGCTCCCTGGCCTCCCTATCCTTTGCCCCTACCACTATTGCCTGGTTTAAAAGCTACATAGGCAGCAATCATTCAATGGCAAGGCATAAAATCTCCTTTACTCCCAACTATGATAGGTGTACCAGAAGGCTCGATTTTAGGCCCGCTACTCTTCTCCATATTTACCAACAATCTACAAAACTCTACCCAGTATGCCTCCCTTGTGTTGACAATTCAACTTTTATCTGCTCTGCTCCATCACTTTCCACTCTAAATCAGCTCATACAAGAATTCTTCACTTCTGTAGAAAGTTGGATTACTGATATCCAACTAATCCTAAACCCCAATAAGACAAAATTGCTACTTTTCATCCCCAACAAATCTATACCTACCACCCTATCATTTTCAATTTTTTCCAAAAATGTGGTACCATCATATCTCCTTCTGACCATACCAAACGCCTCAGTGTAGAAATTGACAATAACTTCGATGTCCATATCTACACAAACCATAAAAAAGGTCCACAAAAAAATGGGAACCCTATATAGGCATAAACAATTCCTCTCAGAACAGGCACAGATCACTCTAGCCCAAACCCATCTACTCTGCACTCTAATGTATGCTGCGCCAATTCTTCCCAAAGTCAGAAAACTTGATCTCACCAGACTTGAATCATGTCACAATAAAACTGCCATGTTTGCTAACAACTGCACCTTCAGAACCAATCACTGTCAATCTGTAAGAGAACTACGATGGTTAGAACTTCCCCAGCTACTCAATTGCCACCAGCCAGTCATTGCTTTTAATATTGTTAGACATCCTGAAAAAAAAAAAAACACAACACTAAGCCAGTTACTCTCTCCATACAGAACTAATCGCCCTCTCTCCGATCTACTGAAAAATACCTCCTCTGCATCTCCAAAGCTAACAACAACTCAGGGAAAGCTCTTTTTTCACATGCCATAGCTAGATCCTGGAATAACCTCCCCCCTTCTCTGACCTCTGCCCCCACTAACATACATTTCAAAAATGCTCTAAAATCACATCTTAATGAATACATGGCTATGCCCATGCATCACATGAATCTCACAATCTCAGCACACTTTACATCCTTCTTCCTGCTATCTCTACTGTATATATGCTACAGTTACGTACTACTGTCAGCTTGAAATTGCATAATATGTCATGTCTAATCATATGATTTTTTATTCTTTTATCCTATATCACTAATCAGTGTTAAAGCTTTGATGCATGAGACTATCTTTGTAAATTTACTCAAGCAGAAAAAAGTGACAAAAGGTAAACTGTTGAAACAAAAACACACTGTAGCAGGCTCCAAACCTTTTGTATAGTCTAGGATATATGAAATAACTGTTGAAATATCACAGCACAAACAATTCCACAAGAAGTTCAGGCTCCAAACCTTTTTTAATAGTCCAGGATATATGTAAAAACTGTTAAAATGCCACAGCACAAAATTCCATAAGAAGTTAAGCACTTTCACTTAGGTCTATCCCAAGCTTCATCAGAAAATGAAATAAAATCAATCAGCCACTTTTAAACAAATTCAAAAATTGTCAGCCAATAGTAACATCTCATGCATAATTAATTAAATCAATTCATTCCCCTGCATTATTTGAAGCCACAGTAAAATATACACTGTAGTAAACCCTTGTGTTGACATAAATTGAAAGGTGAATATTTAAAACAGCACACAGTAATTGAAAGTGTAGATTCATTTAAGGACCTGGGTATATGGGTAGATCCAGCTTTGAGTTTTTCTAATCATATCAACCAATATGTTAATGATAGTTATAGAACTATAGCTTGTATAAAAAAGATTTATAAAGACTATAAATCAGAAATGATGAAGTTATTGTTTGTTAATTATATTAGACCCATACTGAGCATGGATAATCAATATGGAAACCTTATAAAAAAACAATCATGAGTAAACCGGAAAGAGCACAGCAGAACTATACCAAGAGCATCCATGGATGTAAAGATTTAAGTTATTATGAAAGACTAAAATATCTGAACTTGTAGAGGGTCTCATAGAGGACACTTAGAGGCATCTATCCTCTAGGAATGTTTGGAATTATCAAAAATTAGTAGAGAATTATCAGACAACCTATGTTGAAGATTCTATAGGAATGAGAAGTGTACTATTTGGTTCTCAGAGAGCAGCTGATGCATGGAACAGACTACGAAACTACATTAAAGCAAGCACTAGTTTAGATATTTTTAAGAACAGCCTGGACACTTACCATGGGAACAACTGTTTTGGTACATTGGCAGGCTAGGATGACTAATGCCTGTGTTTGAAATACTATATTTGTATCCGTCAAAATTCCCTTACTGTTGAAAAGTGCGGCTTATGTCTTGCAATATAGTTCCTGTGTTCAGATTATTGATATGACAGCTGCATCTGTTACAACTAGTTATTTTTTATTTCTGTGCCAAGTGTGACATGAAGTAGTGCAATGTCAATTCATGGCTTGTCTTCTGGGAAACTACAGAGCTGCAATATAGCCAGCTGGGCTGTATTCATGGTACTTCATTATCAATAACTTTTTAGTCCTGCCTAACAGCCAAAGTCATTTAGAAGAGATTTCATATCTGCCAAAGACACCCATTAGTATCTTACAGGCAGTCTTCATGCACTCTTTCTCTCAAAAAGTATTGCCAAGGAGAATTTCTCTACAGACGTGACTACATGTTCCTTAGTAATGAAACCATTAAGTGACATTTTTCTGTCTTTTGCGCAAATTTATGCTGGGTAAACTATAGCCAACAAAATGACAATCTTAGAGCTTTCAACTGACAATACTTTTCCTGTCTAATAAGGTTGCTGAAAAATAAGCAAATGTAGTAATGTTCTTCATATTAATCAGTGCTGCAGTAGCCTTAGTTATGTGGTTTATAGGAGCCAGTCAGCTTCCAAAGCTTCAGGCACCGTACATGCATCCAAATGGTCAAGCAGCTTGAGTTTAGCTGACTAAGACAAGTTTGAGTAATAAGCCCTTCAGAGCTTTACTGCCACTGTAGAGTATACTCCTCAGAGACTATTCAGGATCAACAATCAGCTTGTGCTTTTCTTAGCTGGGAAGATAAGTTCCCTTTGGCAAACAAATTCCATTTTGTCATTTTTACTGATGTTTTATTACTTTCCTCTTCAGGAAAGTTACTTTAAAGCTAGGAGTGTTGTCTTAACGCATTACCTAGAGACTGCAACATACTTTTAAACAGAGCACTCATTGTTTCTGTCAGTTTAAAAGTAGTGTTATCCACCTCATTTTTTCCCGCAAAAAAAAATAGTTTTGTGTTTATTTTAATGCTGTGGGGCTGTTAGTTTTGAAAGTGCTTTTACTGTGTTTTCTGTAAAAAAAAAAAAAAAACTTTTGTGTATTGGTAGTTTTATTGGCATTGTTGCTGTTTTTTCTCAGAATAGAGGCCCCATTTTTGGCTCAGCCATAGAACAGATGGTCAGAGTCAGTCCTTCTTCCAGCCACAATAAGAAAAAGTTAAGGAAACAGCCTTTGCCATCACAATAGTCTAGCAAGATGAATCAGCCTCAGGTGGAGGACTGCTGTGGCCATTTGCTTTACCTCAGACCACTCATCCTTTACCCAGGATACCTGTTGCAGCACATACAGCCACTATGGGCCAGGGGTTAGAAATGTCCTCTTTGGCTGGGACCCGTCAGTGGGCAAGTGAGAACCACTCTGGATGGTCCTGAGACAGGGAACAGGGAAGGTTTGTCCATTGTGTCAGAATGCTGTGCCCAACCCTGGGGAAGCAGCAGCTGCCATAAGTAATGCAGTTGGCCCCATTTTTCCTGTCAATAAGAAAGAAAAAAACAAGCATGTATCTAGTCCTCAAATTTCTTTAGATAGGAGTAGTTTAATGGGACTCGCTCAGGGTTTGATGCAGGCTATTGATCTTCTTGTAGAGTCGTTTCCAGTAAAAAAGAGGGATACCTCCTTTCCTGAACAGACCCAAGATTCTGAATCTGAACAGGAAGATGCAGGGATGGATTCAGGGTTTTGTCCTCAGATTACTGATTCAGATTCAGAGGAGAGCTCTCTTTCTGATTCTCCCTTATGAGGGGTTTCTTTTTCTCTGAGACTATTGCTAGAATGCCCCATGGTTTTCAGGGAGAACACTGGGGTTTCTCAGTCCCTCAAAAAATTACTATGAGTTTCTACAGAAGGACTTTAAAGCAGACAGGACACTAGGAATACCTGTATGTTCTGGAGAGGATGTGTGAGTTTTACTGCTTGCAATTTTCCTGACAGTCAGCCAGCTTCCCTAAAAAGGAGACTAGATATATAAAGTTCCTCAGTCTTACATTTTTAAACACTATTCCCAAACCTGACCCAGCAGCTATAGCCTTAGTTGACTCCTCTGCTGCTAAGCGCTTACTTCCAATTCTAGTCTTTCTAATATAAATGGAAAAATTATTGATGGGTATGGGGAAAAGTGTATACTACTTCAACTTTGAATTTCAGAATTTTAAATTGTCAGGCTCATATGATCATTTAGTTTGAAAAAAGTATGAGGAATGTTTTATACAGTTACTTATACTGAAGAAAAATCTGGTTTAAATAACTTACTTATTTTCTTCTATTGCACTGGTCTCTACTCATTGTTTGCAAATTGTGTGTGTATGACAGTTGATACGTCTTCCAGGGTCTATGGCCACTGATACGGTTTTAAGGAGGTTTGTTTGGCTGCATGCTCAGAACCTTCTAGATGACGTTAACAATTAGATTTTACTTTCTCCCTTGTATAAAGATTTAGTGTTTGGCCCCTCTACTGCAGAGGTGATCAAAAAGTGTGATGAAAGGGGCAAGCTGATCAGGGATTCTTAGATTTTTCAGCCCTCCTATTCCAAATTGCCCAAGGGATCGTCTTTCTCCTCATCCAATTTCAACAAAAAACAGAATAGACAGTCTCAAAATAATTCAGGCAAACAGATGTTTAAGAAATGGAAAGGAGATTCCAAAAAGAAGTTGCAAACCTCCCAAAACCAATGCCACTCCAACAAGTCTGAATGACTATTCTAGAGACCATGCAACTACCTTCCACCCTGGCCCAGTTTCTCTTCCAGAAAGTCTGAATCTCCATTTTTTTCTTTGCAACGGATTGTTTCAGACAAATGGATTCTGAAAATCATTGAAGGTTACAGATGGCAGTGGGAGGAAATTCCTCCTTTACATGGGGTCATTCCCCATACTGCACTTCAGACTGTTTTGGTTCAACCTGTTCTTCATCACACACTCTCCCCCAAGGAATAATAGAACTAGTTACTCCTTAGGTAGGGAAGGGGTTTTATTCAAAATGTTCCTAGTCCGAAAGAAAAAAATGCTTGGAAACTAGTTCTGGATCTTTCTTTCCTAAATCTGTTTGTGATATTGCCCAAATTCAAAATCATGTCACTTCATAACTTGTTGCCTCTTCTTCCTCTTCAAGTTTCCTGGTAACACTAGACAAATACTTATCATCACATTCCTATTTATCCAGACTTCAGCTGTTTCTTAAGGTTGTATGTCTGGATCACATTATCAGTTCTCTGTCTTATCCTTAGGACTACAAGGACACTCAGTGCAGTGGAAAATATCTACCTCCAGTTATAGCTCACTGCAGGCTACAGAGTAGCTACATTTTTCCATATTTAGACAACTTGATTATTTTTGGGAGTCTTTTTCAAAATGTCAGGAATCTATCTTGGGTGAGCTCTCTTGTACAAGCTGGGCTCCACAACAGCATTCAAAAGTCTTAATTGACTCCCTCAAACAGGATTCTGTTCCTGGAATGTCAACTAGTCACCTCAGTTCAAGGAGCCTTTCTTCCACAGGAAACTTAGATCTTTATGTAGAGCCATTTCTAAGTTTTTCCACTCAGACTTCAGTCACTGCGTGGAATTTTGGATCTCATGATATCCATCGCAAGACTCCGCATGAGAAAGATACAGTGGTGTCTGAAATCTCTTTTGTCCCAGCATCAATACCCTTTACCTTTTCAGATACTAGTACTGGGGTTTGTTAGAAGAGAAATTGCTTGGTGGAGACAACAGATATCCTTAAATCAAGGTCTCCCCTCCTTCCTCCCTGTTGCAAAGCAGTCAGTCACCATAGATGCTTCAGACTTTGCTTGAGGAGCAGTTTCAGGAGAGAAAAAAGTGATGGGGGTGTGGGACACTAAGGACAGATACAAGCACATAAATATTAAGGATGTTTGCCCTGATCAAGGCACTCAATTTTCTGAACCATTTTGGTCCCCAAGACCTCTTCAAGTGGTTACAGACAATACCACAGTGATGTGGTACATTAATGAGCAAGAGGAACCAGGTCACGCTCACTATGCAGACTAGCCATGTTAGCTTGGAATACAGCTTCACAGCACAATCTCACTCTACAAGCATCCTACATTCCATCACAGCAAAACTGTGTGACAGAAACGGAGCAGGACCAGGGAAGACCATCACAAATGGAAACTCGATCCAGGAGTCATCCAAGATTTGATCAGTCTGTGGAGAGCTCCTCATGTAGACATCTTCACCTTCTTTCTGAACAATCAGCTGACAAAATTCTGTTCCAGGACTCTACGCAAGAAGGCCTAAAGACAGATGCTTTTTCTTTTCTTTGGACATGTTCCTGTATGCCTTTCCACGAATATCCAAGGTACTTCTTAAGATTCAGAAGAAATCCCCAAAAATTATTGTGGTGACTCCTTCCAGCCCAGGTAACCATGGTTCTCCCTTCTTTTGGAAAAGGCCAGGGGCAATTACCACACGTTTTCTTACAGAAAAAATCTACTCACACAAGAACAGAGGTGTCTGATATACCCTGACATCAATCATCTTCAACTAACTGCCTGGATGATCAGGTCTTAATTCCTTTTAGGCACCCGTTTTGAGGACATGCAGCAGGTACTAATGGAGGCAAGAAAGCCTGCTACTAGAAAATTATACATTAGCAAATGAAAAGGTTTTCTAGTTGGTGCCAGTGTAACCAACACCTATTCAGGGCTACTTCTCCATTTTTACAATATTTGTGTGAGTTACTATCCTATGGCCTTTCTTATTCCTCTATCACCATTCATTTTCCGGCCATTTCAATACGTCTGCCAATGGATCCTCCTCTTTTAAGGCAGTCACATGTTAAAATGTTCTTGGAGGCCTCTTATGCAAAACCCCTTTCAAGTAAACCAGTGGCCCCTCCTTGTGATCTTATTTTTGTGTTAGAGAACCCAACACTTGCTCTGTTTGAACCAGCTAATCTGGCTGATTTGAGGCATGTAACATAGAAAACAGTTTTAATGATTGATTTGACCTCTGCAAGATGGGTACATGAGTTGTAAGCTCTTATAATGACACAACCTTACCTCATTTTACACAAATACACAAGGAGAGTGTTTCTTTGACAACTAATCCTTTTTTATGCCTAAAGTGGTATCAAAGTTAACTTAAAGTCAAGTTATCTATCTCCCCTTTTTCTTTCCTGAATCTAAAAATGAGGGAGAAAGGATAATCCACATCTTGGATATCCACAGACAACTCTGGTACTGTGTTGACAGAACCAAAAAACTTTCAGATCACTGGATCTATTGTTCATTTCTTGTTAAGGTAAGAAGAGACACCAGTGTCAAAACAGACTACTTACAAATGGTTGTCTAAAGGTATCACATTTTGTTATACTCACTGTGAAATCTATTTCAGGCAGGGTCAAGGACTACTCTACAAGGACCATGGATTCTTCTCTGGCTTTTTTGAAAAGGCTGGATTCTACAAGTATTCCAGAAGCTACTACTTGATACTTTGTACATTTTTTTTTACAAGGCCCTATAAGCTGGATTCCTTCCCTAGCTCTGGATCGTGTTTTGCTAAGACCATTCTCCAGGTGCTCCTGGATCCTTCTCCTTCCACCTCCCAAATATAGTTACCTATGGTAATGCAGTTAGGGCTACAGCAGCAATGATCAATATGAACACAGTACAGTTGTGCAAGCTGAACTTACAAGAACAGTAGACGTTCAAATAATCACTGCTGCAGTAGCCACTCCCTCACTTCACCACCCTTGTTTTTTGGTATATTTTTAATGCCAGGGTGTGGACATTAATTTTTTATTATTCTTAGCCTTGTCTTTTCAGAGTTCAGCCTCCCTCCCTCTCTCTGCTGGCATGAAATCTTTGATGGGCTTTGCGCTCAGACTTGTCCTTTAGTCAGCTCAGCTCAAGCTGCTTGAAAGTTCGGGTGTGTGGAAGATGCCCTGATGCTTTTAAAGTTGGCGGGCTGTTATATCCTTAGCAGGATATAACCCACATAGCAAAGGTCACTACAGCAGACATCATTCAAACATCTACTGTTATGGTATGTTCAACTTACACAACTGAACTTTCCATCCTTCTACCTCAGCAGATATATTTTCTGACCAGATATTAAGATTTGATGCTTGATGTGGTAACAAAGTGCAGGGTGTTGTAATTTCATATACAAATTTGACCTGTGGCCTAGTGTCTTATGTTCATGCAGAATTCTGAATGCCTTCATCATCTTTTACGTAAGTATTCTGCTCGGTAGATTTCATAGCACCTCCTTTTTTCACTGTTATGGAGCACACAGCATATTCAGATATATTTTAGTCTTGTTTTCTAGTTGTCTATTTTCAGGCATTTACATCTGCTACACTTATTGCTGCTGCAAGCTTTAACTGATCCAGTCAGTCAGAACCACAAATCAGCTTTTAACTTTCCATTTTTTTGTTATCCTCCAAATATATTGTGCTTTAAATATTAATTTAGTTTTCTTGCCATAAACTCAGCTTTCCAATTCAGCTAAAATGACAGTGAGCGTGATGATATTTAAAGACACAATATTCTCCCTCAACAGTGGAAATGAGCTGAGCAGGGCTGTGGTCTAATTTTCTTTTAGAATGTCACATATTTATTGGGACTCTCTTTTTAATCAGTAGCCACTTTACTGCATTATTTATAACAATGCATTCAGTTTAATTTCTAGAGTTTGTTTTTCTGATACATTACCACCTGCCTCAAGGCAGGGTGACTTAGCTTAAATGGCTTTTTGCACAGCCACCACTAACTGTATGTAAAAGGAAGCCATTTTAAACAGAAGGATGGAAAATCTATTTTAGTGAATTAGAATTCCATTTTAACATCTTGTTTGTTGGTAAAGGAGAAAGGATACAATTTTTGCTCATTCTGATTATTTTTATAAGGACAATGTGTAGTGCTGGATGCATCACTTTCTGTTTTGCACTGGCCATAAGATTTAGAGAGATCACAATGACAAACAATTCTGTTGTGTTGAAGTTAACTTGTATTCTGTACGATGGTTGGAATGGTTGTTCAACATTCATTGCTGCATTTCAGTCAATCTCAGTATCCACTGTAGTATATACATATATTTTTTTTCTGTATTATTCTGTATTATAGAGCTAAATTGTTGCTTAGATATCTGCTGTTTTACTGTTCTGCAAATATACAGAGAGCAGTATATATTTTTCTGGTTTTATAATTTGCACTGCGATTCCTCACATCTCTGTTGAAACGGTCTTCCCCACCCCACCCCACCCTCGTTTTCTGCCTTGTCTTCAGCTGATATAACCGTTTTTTATAGCTTGTGTGTTGCTTAACTCCAGGTTCCCTTAATTTTGACCTGTTAATAACAGTCTGCATTTAAACTGGAACATGTGCACTGAGAGAGAGCCTTACAAGACTATCTGCAAATATATAGAGCTGAGTATATTTTTCTGTATTCTGTATTATAGAACTAAATTGTTGCTTAGATATCTGTTGTCTTACTGTTCTGCAAATATACAGAGATCAGTATATATTTTTCCGGTTTTATAATTTGCACTGTGATTCCTCACATCTCTGTTGAAACTGTCTTCCCCACCCCCTCCCTGTTCTTGGTTGTAGTTTAAATTTGGTGGCTTTTGCAGTGCCCGCCCCACTGTAGATTTGATCTAGGACACTCCCCCAGTCCCATCTCTTTACCGCATTCTACCTAATAAACCCTTTCTGCACTTGCTTTTAGTCCTTTTTAATTTAATTACATTTTTTCAAACTGTGTGTGGACTAATATTGCTACATACTCAAGTGTGCCAGCTTGCACTGCATGTGAATTGTTTTTACTACTGTTTTTGCTACTTTTCTGAAAAAAAAAAAAAATGAAAGCCTGTTTCCTACCTTTCCTGTAATTACTGTTCCAGATACAGATTTGCTGTATCCAGGACTGTTTGTAAGCTTCTGAGCCCCCCAAGCCTTTATGTGTTGGAGGGAAGCCTTCTAGCTTATCAGTGGGAGTGGTAAGCATTAGGTAACCTGTCTACCACATAAGGAGTGGTTCTGGCCCAGAATTTGTAGTTATTGGCCGTTTGGGCAGTCTTCCACCTCTCTCAACTTTCTGATTTGAAGGCCTGCATTTGCACTTGTTTCTGTCCTGTAACTCCTGGGCCCATCTCATTTGCTCACTCAAAAAAAAAAAAAAAAAAAAAAAAAAAAAATTTGATCTGCTTTTACTGTATTTGGTTTCTTCCTACTTTATTTTGCTTTTGCGTCATCTTAATAGTACTCAATTGCATTTATTACTGCTTGGTGTAACTCATTCTAAGCCTTTTAGTTCAAGCACTTGGGCTTCAATCCAGTTGTTTTACATTAAGAAGTTTTGTGGTCTGCACTATAGTGGCAGAACAGGTAGCTTACATCCTTCTAAGTTGGGAACTGCTGATTGAGGGCTCAATGTCTGTTATTCTAAAAGTGTATTAATTCTGGTTTAAGCACTTGGGCTTCAGGCCAGTTATTTTACATTAAGAGGGTTCGTGGTCTGCACTCTTGTGGGAGGAGAGGCTGGACTCTGCCCTTCTGAGCTGGGGAATTTCTGGTTAAAGGCTTATAGTGCCTGCATATTTGAACTGCTTCTTACTGAAATTGGTACACCTTGTTTGCTGTAGCATAGACTAGATCCAGGCCTGCTGAATCTAGCTTTGTTTGTATGCTTGTTGTTTGCTTGTTATTTCCCTGAAACGCTAATTCCACCTAAAATGCGGCTTTTCAGCGCTTCTGTGGATCCCTAGTGATATCTGCATTGCTTACTGTACTTATTTCCTTGTTTCACTTGAAAGAAAGTTACTGTTTGTCGTTTTTGCATTTAAGTTACCTGTAACACATTGCATTTAAGTTACCTGGCACTTGCTCACTAAAGCAATTGTACAAGTCAGCACTAAAAAATTAAAAGCACTACACCCTCACAAACTCCCCTTGAGTACCTTGTTCCCCATTGGCCCTTTTTTTCAATTATAAAGGAATTCTCAATACTATTCTAGCATGTCCAAAAGTCAGTTGTCAATCTCCTCTCCGGTCCAGCTGGTGAATCTGGGAATCTTGAGGCAATGTTACAGCTGCCTCATGTACACAGACAACCCCTCTCCTCCTCCCAACAAATTCCAACACATGTGAGAGATGCAACCATATAGCCAAACTGGAGGCTAAGCTCTCAACTCAGTACTGGTGTAACCAGTCAGGAGAAGGAAACCACACTCACTACAATTTCAGTCTCACATAGACCTACCACGACAGCAAACCAAACACATAAACACACAAAAACATACTCGAGGCTCTAAATAAAAATCTGCCCAAGCAGCAGACACCTCCAAACCAGACACCCAAGCAAACGCTACCCCAAAACAAAACACGTGCAACACATAGCTCACAAAGCCAGTGTGCTGAACAGTCACAGCCCTTAAGGCTAAACAGCATACTTGATACACTTGTAATAGGTGACTCTATCGTCAGGCACACTGACGTCCCGCTCACCAGGCTGAACAAGGAGAAGGTCACGGTGAGTTGCCTGTCGGGCGCTAGGATTCGCCACATAACACAAGCACTCAGGTCACTCCAAGGCAAGTACAAATATGACTCGGTCATTGTCCATGCTGGTGTGAATGACCGGAGACGTAAATCCCTGGACTACATGAAGAGAAACAGAGGAGCTCTCTGAGCATGTAGCCCAGGCCAGTATGACCCTGACCTTGAGTAGCATCTTACCCTCACCAAGAATGATGCCACAATATGAAGACAAGATGATCAATTTCAACAACTGGCTTAAGTATTGGTGTCATTCAAAGGGGATCCAATGCCTGTCAGCCTGGGATGACATGCTCGACAAGCCACGATGCTTCGCTAGGGACGGCTTGCACCTGTCACCCCTGGGCTCTCGGATATTGGCAAAGGCTCTTGCTTCCCCCATAGTGCCTTTTTTAGGCAAAGCTCAAAAGACAAACCCACCTCCATAGGTATCACAAGGGATAAGAAACTAAGAGTAATGCTACTCAACGCCAGAAATCTAAACCTCAAGATGCACGCACTCAAAACTCTCCTTAGCATGGAGAACATCGATATCTGTGCAGTAACAGAAACCTGGTTCAAGGCTCCCGAGAGCACCCCAGCACTACCAGGTTATACCTCATACCATGCTTTTCGGCCCCAAAACTTGGACCGAACCACAAAAGGAGGGGGGAGTATCAATATTCGTCAAAGATGCCCACACCTCCAGGTTGGTGGCACAGCACGAAGCATCAGAGACTATCCATTTGCAACTAACAGTGGGTAAAACTGCCTTCCAGTTTTATAGCCTGCTACAGACCACCCTCCCAAACCCAGGAACCCCACTCGGCCTTCCTGAGAACACTGGAAAATATGAAGGTCTCTCCAAACACCATTATATTGGGTGATTTCAACTACCTAAACAGACTGGAAGCATTACTCTAGCTCCAACACCCTAGCTCAAAGGTTCCTAGAATTTATAAACTCAAATGCTATGGAACAACTTGTTACCACTCCCACAAGAGGGGAAAACATACTGGACCTGATCATCACCAACATGGGGACACTATGCTCCAGACCAGAAGTGTATCCCTCACTGGTAAGATCAGACCATAAACTAATTTCACTGGATATTCACATCCCGACCCCACCCCCTGCCCAGAAAACCACAGTGAAAAACTTCTCTAAAGCAAATTTCACACGCCTCAAAACAGAGGTGGAATCCTTCAAAGCCCCCGGGCCTGTGGAAAATATGGCCCAGACCGCAGAATCCTTTATAAACACATTCTATGAACACCTTCAGGAATGCATGGATCATGCAATCCCAAATAAAACCAAGACCCAATCCTCCAAAGGCAGACGTCCTGTCTGGTGGACCCCAGCCATAAACAAACTATACAACAGAAGGAGGAAGCTACTACATGATAGAGCAAAATCCCAAAAAGGGAAGGCATCACTGATCAGTATTAGCAAAAAACTACGGGCACTCATAAAATCGTCTAAGGCCAGCTTCGAGAGAAAAATTGCACAGGACACTAAGGATAATCACAAGGCTTTCTTTAGTTATGTTAGGAACCTGGGTGGGAATTCCCAGATATGCTCAGAATTACTCCAAAATGACAAAAAATACATTGAACCCACAGACATTGCCAACATCTTAGCTGACAGGTTCAGCGCAAACTTCTCCCCCCCTCCCCACCAAAAGGGCAAATACCTATCCCAGCAGAATGCTGCCCCCCTGACATCTCAGATGCTCAGGTAAGAGCCGCCCTCTCCAAAGCAAAAAACACAGCATCAATGGGACCAGACGGTGTCCCGGGCTGCATCCTACATGAACTCCAAGAAGAGCTAAACCCAAACATAAAACTACTGTTCAATCTCAGCCTTACTACAGGATATGTACACAAAGAGTGGCGTACAGCAACAGTGATCCCTCTCCACAAAGGTGGTGCCTCAACAGATCCTGGAAACTATCGCCCCATAAGCCTGACTAGCTTGGTCTGCAAAGCTATGGAAAGGATCATCATGGACCTCATAAATAAATATATTGGGGACCTACAGACACTGAATCCTACCCAGATTGGCTTTGTTAAGGGCAGATCCTGCCTCTTAAACCTGGTCAATTTCTTTGAAACAGTCACCAAGGCCATTGACGAGGGGAAGGTGGTCCACACAGCCTACATGGACCTCGCAAAAGCCTTCGATACAATACCCCACTCGGGCATTATAGATAAACTCACCAGCTTAAATATAAACCCCTATGTCACTAGATGGGTTGCAAACTGGCTCAAGGACAGAACCCACATAGTTAGAATTGCTGGAGCCATGTCAGACTCAAAGCAGTTACAAGTGGCATCCCACAAGGCTCAGTCCTGGGGCCTCTCTTGTTCGGTATATATTTCTTGGAGGTACAAGCCAACACAGAAGGACTGTGGCTGACCAGGTTCGCAGATGACTGCAAACTGGGCGCCGTAATCGACTCTCCAGCCGACAAGCATTCTCCAAAAGGGCCTCATAGAAACAGACAACTGGCACCAGAGCCATGGCCTCAAGCTAAACGCCAAAAAGGGTATAGTCATCCCCTTTGGCAAAAACAAAGTGCCCACAAATTACCAGATAGGTGGTAATCCATTAAGTACAGAAGAAGTAATTAGGGACTTGGGGACCCAAGTTGATAGCAATCTCTCATTTGACAACCACGTGGCCAAAGTGGTTAGAAAAACATTTTATATAGCCCACCTAATCATGAAGGGATTCACATCTAGATCAGGGGAGGTCATCGTGCCTCTTTACTCGTCCCTCATCAGGCCCATAATTGAGTACAATACCCCTTTTGGGATGTACCTTACCAGACACCTGCAGCAACTGGAAAGACCCCAAAAGTACCTCACCAAGAGGATCAAAGGGCTCAAACAGATGCCATATGCTGCCCGGTTAAAGAAACTCCAGCTCTACTCAGTGGCATACCGCCTGCTCAGAGGCGATCTGTGCCTGACGTATAAAGCCATGTCCAACCCGGAATTAATGGACATGCTGCATCTCAGAAAATCCAAATCCCATCGAGCTACGCGCTCGAGAGACTTGAATCTCAGCACTGAAATAAATAGGACATGCTGGAGGGACAGATTCATAACCCAGAGGCTCCATTCACTCTGGAATAAAATCCCAGTCCAGGTTAGGCAGAGTCCCTCATTGACTCTCTTCAAGAGGAATCGTGGCTGGGCTTATAAATGCCCTAGGGCAGATAACCTAGTATGAACCTATGAACCTATATAGCTGGTCTCTCTGCAGTCTTGGCAATGCCTGGGCCCATTCTTCTGTTATCTCCATCAGGATGCAATTTGAAAAATTTAGCAATTTAGGCAACATACAGCACATTCAATGAAAAGCCTTAAGACAGGCTTGTCCAAGAACAATTAATTCATAACAGCACCACATCCAGCTCCTATTTTGAAAGTCAGCAGACTATTACAGTTTGAAAGTCAGCAGACTCTATTACAGTTGGAAAAAAAAAAATATATATATATATATATATATATATATATATATATATATATATATATTTGTTTCCCGCCTTTCTAAAGTAGTATAGTCCAGTTTTCAGGTTAGTGCTGAATTCAGGGCTGTGTTACAAATCTCTTTGTTTGCCCATACCTTACTTGGATAGAAGGAAGTTTCTCTGTTCACCTGTGAGAGAGGGGAGCTTTGAACAGCCTATCTGTCCCTGGAGGAGTGGTTTCAGCCCAGAAAGTAGTAGTTTATTGGCCATTTGGGGCTAATTTCTATCTCTTTCATTTCCCTGCTATAAAGAAGGCATTTCCCCGGTTTTGCGTGCCAGGCAGCACCGGTTAGCTAGGGTATAACTATTCCCGGCTCCACAAAGTCTCCTCTTCAATTTTTCTCTTGGAACTAGACAAACTTTCAACTTAAGCACTCAAGCCATTCATTTCTCAGCCCAGCACTTGCTCAAAACTCATAGCAAGCACTTACAAACCCTAGCACTACAGAATACAAGGTTCTCTATTCGACCTTATGAGCCATTCAGTAAAAAGTACAGTTTTGTACCTACCATAAATGTAGATGTTCGAGGATCCACATTGCTGCAGTCCTAACTATTGGGTAGTCCGCTGTCCAGTCGGCCCGAATACCAAAGTATATGGCTGACGTCGGTCAGGGCGCATTAGACTGACGTCAGTACGTCAGGGTACTAATGCGCATGACCGACGCCATATCCTCAGTCTTTTCTTGCCCCAGATGTCAGAAGACCCTAAAAAGACAAGGCCCAATATACCTGCACCAAAAATATGTACAAAATATACAAAATTATCAGCATATAACCTCACCTACACAACCACCCCTAAACACAGAGGGGACGGAGGGAGGAAAATTGGACTGCAGCAATGTGGATCCTCGAACATCTACATTTATGGTAGGTACAAAACTGTACTATGTTCTTCATTCCACATTGCTGCAGTCCTAACTATTGGGTAGAATCCCAAAGCAGAGGTAAGGGAGGCTGGCAAATCATAAAGAAGCAGGAGCTGACAACATGCCTTGCAAAATAGCTGTGGCAAAACCAGCCCTAGACTTAAGAGTAGAGAGGAAGGTGATAATGCTTAGAGAAAGTATGCACTGAACTCCAAGTAGCTGCCTCCAAAATATCCTTAGTTGCCACCCCCCTTAGAAATGCTGTTGAAGTGGCAGTAGCCCTAGTGGAATGAGGCCTAATCCCAGCTGGAATCTCCTTGCCATGATGGGAATAACAAAATGCAATGCAAAACCCAATCCACCTAGAAATAGTTTGTTTTGACACAGGCTTGCCCTGCGAACTCAAAGCAAAAGAAACAAACAACTGCTGAGACTGCCTAAAATCCTTAGTCCTGCTTAAATAATAACGCAATTGCCTGTGTACATCTAAAGTGTGCAAAATCTTTTCCCCTTTATTTTGGGGTCTGCATAAAAAGTAGGCAAATGAATAGTTTGGTTTAAAGCCACACTAGAAACCACCTTAGGCATAAAGGAAGGATTAGTACGTAATGATACCCTATCCTTATGGAAAATCAAAAGGGCTCTACTGCCATAAGGGCCTGCAACTCAGACACCCTTCTTGCAGAAGTAATAGCCAACAGAAAAGCAGTCTTCCATGACAAGTATTTCAATTCAGCAGTAGCCGCAGGCTCAAAAGGTTGTAGAGTAAGTTTTTCCAACACAAAATTGAGATCCCAAGCAGGAGTAGGAGCTCTACGTGGGGGTCTTATATTCTTTGCCCCTCTAAGAAACTGCTTGAACAAAGGATGTGAAAACAATGGTGGGTCACAATCATAGTGAGCTGAAATTGCTGCAGCATGAATCTTAATGGAAGAGAAGGACAAACCTTTGTCCAATAACTCAGTAAGATACTGAAGAGCCACACTCAAATTAGGCTCAGAAATCTCCAAATTCTGTGCTGTACTCCAAAATAAAAATCTCTTCCATTTTTCTGCGTACACTTTCCTTGTACTAGGTCTTCTAGCTTCCATAATCACATTTAACACTTGTTGAGGAAGTTGAGACCTGCTGTGTTTCAACACAGAATATGCCAGGCTGTTAGATGAAGAGAGTGAAGCTTGACATTGAGCAGATGACCGTCCTTCTGAGATAACAGATGTGGAATCAAAGGTAAAGGCCATGGAGGCTTCCTTACCAGACTCCTTAGTAGTGGGTACCAGTGTTGCCGAGGCCAATCTGGAGCTATTAAAATCATCCTTGGCTTGTCTTGTCTGACCTTTAAGAGCACCTTTGGAAGAAGAGGCAGAGGTGGAAAGGCATACACATGAAGATTTTTCCAACTGAAAGAAAGAGCATCCACTTTCCAAGCTGTGTGATGAAACCCCTTTGTGCAAAACTTTGGCAGCTGGTGGTTTAGTGGAGAAGCGAACAGATCTATGTCTGGAGTTCCCCATGACACTGTCAATTTCTGAAATACATGAAGATCCAGTTTCCACTGTGGGGATCCATGATTTGTCTGCTTAACACATCTGCTAAGGAGTTCTGTGCTCCCGGCAGAAACCTTGCCTGAAGAGTTAGTTGCAAGCTGAGCGCAGTCTCCCATAAAATCATTGCTTGCCTGCATAGAGGATAAGAATGTGTTCCCCTTGTTTGTTGATGTACCACATGACAGTTGTGTTGTCTGTTAGAATCAACACCTGCCCTGGAAGAAGTAACTCCTTGAAAGCCATTAATGCAAACTGGACTGCTAACATCTCCTTCATGTTGATATGTAGATGCTGTAGTCTGGCAGGCCACTTGTCTTGTATCCACTTTCCATTTAGATGAGCTCCCCAAGCAATGTCCGAGGCATCTGTCGTTAAAATCTGACTCGCCTCTGGCCGGGTCACAGAGAGTCCCTTGTTTAGGTGACATTCCTGAGCCCACCACAAAAATTCTTTTTGAAGGCAAGGTATTATTTGAATGACAGTGTCCAAATCCTGGCAGTGCTGTGTCCATACATTTTGAGATACCATTGCAGCTTCCTCATATGCAGTTTGGCATTGGGAAGCACCAGAATACAAGATGCCATGAACCCTAATGCTTGAAGGACTGTCCTTGCAGTCAGCACGGACTGATGAGATAGTTGATGGAAGTAAAGGGATAGACTCTTTTGTTTGTCCGGGGTTAAAAAGGCCATCTGGGCTGCTGTATTCAGTCTCACACCCAGAAAGCACATGTCTTGAGAGGGTACTAGACTGGACTTTATTTCGTTCACAGAATACCCTAGGCATCTTAGCACTGCTATAACATATTCCAGATGCTGTAGAAGGTCTTCCTTTTCTTGAGCCAGAATCAGGCAGTCGTCCAAGTAAGGATAGATTTGAATTCCTCTTAGCCTGAAGTAAGCTATCACTGGAGCCAGAACCTTTGTGAATACTCTGGGCGCAGTAGATAAGCCAAAGGGCAATGGAGAGAACTGATAATGAGAATTTCCAGCTCGAAAACGCAGATACTTCCTGCAACTTAGTCTTATAGGCACATGAAGGTAAGCTTCCTTGAGATCTAAAGTTACCATCCAGTGATCTTTGCCCAGCAGAGGTAAAAGCTGTTGTAACGTCAACATCTTGAACTTGGGAATGTCCAGATAAGTGTTGAGGATAGATAAATCCAAAATTGGTCTCCACGTGTTCCCCTTCTTTGGTACTAGGAACAGGCGAGAATAAAATCCTAGGCCCCTTTCTAATACAGGGACTGGCTGAATGGCCCCTATTTGGAGTAACAGAGAAATTTGCTTGTGAGCCTCTTTCCTTTGTGGAGGAGGAACGTCTGGCATGCCTTTGAAAGGGGCAATGTATGGAAATAAAACCTGTAACCGTGGTGAATGATATCCAACACCCATCTGTCTTGAGTAATTAAATCCCAATTTTCTTTGAAAAGAGACAGTCTTCCTCCCAAAGGAGCTGCCAGACGAGAATCTACTGGCAGCTGAAAAGGCAGGTCATTGGGTCTGTTTACGAAAGGACTGACCCCTGCCCTCACCAGAAGTCTGAGCAGGTGAACTCCCTGTTCTAGGCCTAAAAGAACCTTGAGCTCTGCCCCTACCACGTCTAGACCTACCCCTAGACTGGGAATCATAAGCAGGATATGTCCATCCCTTAGTAGGCCAATTTCTACTAAACTTCGGTGGCTGCACCTGCAAAAATCTTTAACAGTTTGCATAGACTTAGCTTTGTCCTCCATTTTCTTTAAAACTGCTTCCACAGGCGAACCAAACAACACATCAGACTGTAAAGGAGCATCCAAAATCCTTGTCTTAACATGCTCAGCTAAATTCTGATCCCTCAACCAGGCATGCCTGCGAAGAACAGAACTAGTGGCAGCCACCCTCGAGGAGGCCTGTACAGCATCAAAACCACATTGCAAAGAATGCTTACCCACTTGTTCAGACACATGAACTAAATCCAGCAACTCTTTACACTCAATACCTTCCGCCAAAGCATCCACCTTAGATTTCAATTGTGAAAGGAGATAATTTTGATATTTTAGCATGTGAAACTGACAATTCAACGCCTCATGGCTAAAGTGGAAGAAGTATACACTTTCTTTCCCCATCTATCCAAAGCCCTTGCCTCTTTATCAGTGGGAACAGGGTTTTTAACAACAGAGGCCTTAACACCTTTAGGTCCCTGAGAAACAGTTTCGGGTCTGCCCTAGGACTCTTAAAAGATACTTATGAGCTTCAGGCACCCTATAGTACCTATCAGGTTTAACAGGAGCAGGAGGCAAAGAATCAGGGTTCAGGGAAGCCTCTGCAAAACATCTTCCACCACATTTAACACAGGAGGTATAGCTAAGGGCCTATGCTGGGGTAAAACAAGAATTCCCTAAGCCTTTTCCTGGAATCAGAGTAATCTTGGCCTTCCCATTTAAAGTGCTCCCTCATGGAATGCAGAGTCTCTGAAAATGAGAAATCCTCAGGAGGAGAAGCTGTAGGAGTGGAATCATCCACATCAGAATCAGAATAAGGAGGATACTCCTGCAAGTCTTCCAGAAGACTCCGAAGCCTCTGAACACTGTTCAAAACTCTCAAACTCAGGTTCCACCCTAGGCCTCTTATCAGGAGGGGGCATAGAACCTCTAATCATAGTAATCAAATCTTCTGCCATTTTAAGCATATGTTTCTTAGGCACAGAACCTGAAGTGCTAGGAGAAGCCCCCACTGAAGCTAAACTTGGCCTACCTCTCAAAGAAGTTTTGGAAACAGAAGGAGAGGCTCTAACTACCTTGGGAAGAGAGGGAAGAACAGTTACCTGAGAAGCCCCCTCAGCCTGGCCTACCTCCTGAGAAGGCACATCCTGTAACAGTAAAGTCTCTGCCTGAGACTCTAAAGAAACTCCTGGCAAAACCTCTGGCTCCACTGAGCCTTCTAAAGAACCGACGTCCGGGACTGCCGGTTCATCAACCCTAGGCTTCGCTGTTTTGTCCTTGCGCTTTTGACGAAGCGGGCGGAGCATCCGACGGCATTTTATAATTACAACGCTTCCCAAACACTAACCTGGCACAGTCTAACCTTCTCTTAATAGTGCGTTTGTTAAATCTAGCACAAGAGCGGCATCCAACAACGTCGTGCTCAGGCCCTAAACAAGGTATACACAAGGAATGGTAATCCCTATGAGGTATCTGTTTCCCACAAGAAATACAGTTATTCACTTTTTCTGACATCCGGTTAAATACTGAGGCAAGAAAACCAAAATGTTCCCAACGGGTACTTAGCCAACTTTGATTCGGTCTGAAACTCCGACTTCAGAAAATTTCAGAACGCCAACCTGCACTCGCAAAACTGCTTCTGCATCGGACCATGCGGCAAAAAAGACTGAGGATATGACGTCGGTCATGCGCATTAGTACCCTGACGTACTGACGTCAGTCTAATGCGCCCTGACCGACGTCAGCCATATACTTTGGTATTCGGGCCGACTGGACAGCGGACTACCCAATAGTTAGGACTGCAGCAATGTGGAATGAAGAACATCAGTTTACTGTACCTATCCAGGCATGTCCAAAGGGCAGTTTCAGGTGTACTCTCCAGTCCAACTGGTGAATCTGGGCATTTTGAAGCAATGTTACAACTGCCTCATGTACACAGACAACCCTCTCCTCCTACCACCAAACACTAATACATGCGAGAGATGCAATTATACAGCCAAACTGGAGGCTAAGCTCTCTTAACCCAAGACTGGATCAGACAGTCAAGTAGAGAAGGGAAATACTGGCATCACACCACCAGTCTCACATAGACCCATTAAACCAGCACTGGCAAAAAACACAGGTAAATACACAAAAATATACTTGGAGGCTCTAAATAAAAATCTGCAAAAGCAACAGAGCCATTCAAAGCAGACATCCAAGCAACCTCCACCCCCCAACACAAACCATGAAACACATACTTCACAAAACCAGTGTGCCATGCAGTCACAGTCCTCAAGGCAAAATAACACACCAAACATGTAATAGGTGACTCTACAGTCAGGCACAGTGACGTCCCACTCACTAGGTTGAATAAGGAGAAGGTTATTGCTAGCCGCCTGTCGGGTGCCAGGATCCGCCACATAACAGAAGCACTCAGGTCACTCCAGAACAAGTACAACTATGACTTTCATTGTCCATGTTGGTGTGAATTTCCTGAGACGTACCTCCCTGGACTACATGAAAAGAGCCATGGAAGAGCTCTCTGATCACGTGGCCCTGGCTGGTATGACCCCGACCCAAAGTAGAATCCTGCCCTCATCAATAATGATACCACGGTATAAAGAAAAAATTATCATTTTCAACAATTGGCCAAGTTTCTGGTGTCATTCAAAGGGGATCCAGTGTCTGTCTGCCTGGGATGACACGCTCGACAAGCCATGTTGCTTCTCTAGAGATGGCTTGCACCTGTCACCTTTAGGCTTTCGAATACTGGCCAAGGCTCTTGCCACCCACATAGTGCCTTTTTTAGGCAAGGCTCAAAAGACAAACCCAGCACCATAAACAGTACAAGTAACAAAAATCTGCGGGTAATACTACTCAATACCAGAAGTCTAAACCTCAAAATGCACACACTCGAGGCACTCCTCAGTATGGAGAAAATCGATATATGTGCAGTAACAGAAACCTAGTTTAAGGCTCCGGAGAGCACCTCAACACTACCTAGCTAAAACTCATACCATACTGACACAGATATCCACCAAAAGGGTCTCACTGAGACGGATACCTGGTGTCAAAATCATGGCCTCAAGCTAAATGCCAAAAAGTACATAGTCATCCCCTTTGGAAAAAACAAAGTACCCACAAACTACCACATAGGTGGTAGTCCCCTAAATACAGAAAAAGTAATAAGGGATCTGGGGACCCAAGTAGATAGTAACTTCTCCTTTGATAATCACATTGCCAAAGTGGTTAGAAAATCCTTCTATGTGGTCCATCTAATCACAAAAGGGTTTGCATCCAGATCAAAAAAGAGGTCATTGTGCCCTTCTATTCATCACTCATCAGACCCATCATAGAATACAACGCCCCATTTGGGATGTACCTTACAAGACAAGACACCTGCAACAGCTGGAAAGACCACAGAAGTACCTCACCAAGAGGATCACTGGCCTCAAACAGATGCCCTATGCAGCTCGACTGAAGAAACTTCAGCAGTACTCGATTGCATACCGCCTGCTCAGAGGTGATCTCTGCCTGACATACAAAGCCATGTCCAACCCAGAATTGATGGACATGCTCCACCTAAAGAAAACCTTATCCCCTCGAGCCACATGCTCTAGGGATCTAAACCTCAGCACAACAATAAATAAGATGTACTGGAGGGATGGATTCCTGTCCCAAAGACTTCCCATGCTTTGGAACAAGTTTCCAATCTACATTAGGCAGAGCTCCTCGCTAGCACTCTTCAAGAGAAACCTTGACGAGTGGATGGGAAACAGAACATTTACCCCTGGGATCACTTCAGTGGCTCTGCTGGACAGAGGCACAGGGAACTAATCTAAAGGGGTGGCGAAAACCAACACATTCTGGCTAGGCTTATAAATGCCTTTGGGCAGATAGCCTAGTGCCTACCTATGAACCTAAAAGAAATGTCAGTACAGAAATCATCCCTCTCTTTTACCCACCCACCCATCCATCCACCCACCCATCCATCCATCCAATGCTGTTAGGACACAACTCCTGTAGTTTCGGGGTTGCCACCATCCACAGAGTTTAGTAGGCAAGTGAGGGAAAGAAGCAGATTGCCAGCCTTTTCTTCCATACGAGATACCCACACATCCATTCAATATCCCCTTTTTCCTCATTTTTGCACATAGGGTTGTATATATGGACAAATTAGTGTCCAAACCACCTTCCACATGTCTTTGGGATATGGGAGGAAACTGGAGTACAGAAGAAAAACAATACAGCCACAAGGAGGACATGGAAACTGCACAAAAAAGGCACTTTAGCCAAGAATCAAGACCAACCAAGTTAGAGGTAGATGAGGCACAACTGAATGGTGCAGTGTTGCAGCGGTAGCATTGTCACCTCACAACAAGAGGTTCTCCGGTTCGATTCTCAGCCAGAGTGCCTTCTGTGTGGAGTCTGCCTGTTATTCCTCTGTTCATGTAGGTTTCATCTGGGTGCTCCAGTTTCCTCCCACATTTCAAAGACATGCATCTGGAGCATTTCTCCCCAGGCCTCTGCTGAAAATTGGTTTAGTTCCAAGTCGGACCTTCCCGGTAAACAAATGTTAAATAAAAATAAAAATAAATTACTGTTAGGATAGGAGGAAATGAGCTAAAAATGGTGATATATAACCAATCTACAGGAAAGTCCCCAGGAATAGATGGTATTCCTGTGGAAGTTTGGAAGCTAGGAGGGAAAAACTGATAAAGATCTGGAAGGTTCTGTTTAACAGTATTTTAAAAGGAGGAGAAGCACCAACATCCTGGAAGAAAGCAGTGGCAGCTGTAATACCTAAAGAGGGTAAATATCCATCAAACCCAGCTTCATACAGGCCCATTTCAATACTTAACCATGATTATAAAGTGTTCATGTCTATAATGGCTAATATAATGACAGAAGTACTGCCAAAATTGATAGATATGGATCAATGTGGTTATGTGGAGGGGAGTCAAACATTTGACAACATTAACAGAACACTGATGATCCACTGGTGAAAGAATGTAAGAAGATACCATTGATGTTGGTGGGTCTTGATGCAGAGAAAGCATTTGACAAAGTAAATAGACTTTCTGAGCAGGGCAATGGAAGCATTTGTATTTCCTGAAAATAAATTATAAGACTGTTTAGGAGGATAGATGATCACAGGCAAAAAGTGAAGTGGGTGGAGTCCTCTCTGATAATTTTTGCTTGTGCAGGGGAACCAGGTAGGGATGTCCTCTTTCTCCTTTGTTATTTACATTATATTTAGAACCACTGGCAAAGAAAATAAGGGGTTCAGAAATTCAAGGATATAACTGGTATGGTAGTCAAGAAAAGCTGGCCTTATTTGTGGATATTTTATACCTGACAAAACCAGAAAGAGACATTAGTGTTGTGGAACATTTTGAGACAGTTTCAAATCTTTTCGGGATACAAATTTAATGAAGCTAAAACAAAGGCAACAGCAGTAAATTATGTACCTACACATGAAATGTTTCAGCAATATCCATATTTATGGGGACATGATAAAATGAAGTATTTAGAAGTATGGATTAAAATTACTCTGGTGTGGCAGCTAATATGTGGGAAGAGACTTAACAAAAGATAATACAAAAACTGGGAAAATGGAAGTTTTGTTATATGGATATAGATAGTAAGATACAAGCAGTCAGCTTGTTTTTACTACCTTTAGTCTTATACACAGGTCAGGCATATTTTTATCAACCAGAGGAGAAGTTGTGAATAGCAATTAATAAAGAGCTAAAGGATTTTATCTGGGAGGGGAAGATGGCAAGAGTCAAGTGGAATAAGCCGATTATTCCAGTAAAACAGGGAGGATTGGGATTACCTAACTTGAAGGGGTATTTCAGACCTACAGAATTAAGGCTCTTATACATAGCTCAAGCAGAAAACTATAATTCAAAATGGAAAGGGATTATGTTGAAACAGGGGAGAAGCTCAAGAAACAAAGAGAGACTGGGATACAGACCTTTAAGGAGAATAACAATAATCATACAGAATATTATATCCATAAAGTAGCAGAAGTATTCTAAAACCTAAGCCAACACAGGAATGGAGAAACGAGATTCGCTCGATAGGGATGACTGCAATTAGGGTTACATACAATAGGCAAGTGGACCTGGAATTTATTGGAGAAAACTGGCAAAGGATCCATGGTATTGGGAGCAAATAACTAGAGAGGGAAAGATAATAGAATGGGAAGAGGCCAAGAATTTATTGGACTGTAGGTTAAAGACTGCCTTCGCTATCAAAGATTAATATCAGAGTACAGCCAAAGAGAAAGAAATAGGGGGATCCTAAATGAAAGACTAGCACTGGAGCTTTTATTAGAATTTAGAACAGAAGCTGCCATTAAAAAAAATTAGTACAGCATATAAAATATCACATAACTATAAGAATCAATCAGAGGAGGTTAGAAAGGATTGGGAAGAGAGATCGGATAAGTAATTCACAAAAAAAAATGGGAGGATATATATATATATATATATATATATATATATATATATATATATATATATATATATATATATATATATATATATATATATATATATATATATATACACACATATATATATATATATATATATATATATATATATATATACACATATATATATATATATATATATATATATATATATATACACATATATATATATATATATATATATATATATATATATATATATATATATATATATGTCTCCCAAATATGCAAGAAAATCTGGAAGATTTAGGATTTTTGCTTGGAAATGTTTACATAGATATTTTTATACCCCACGTAGTCTACAGAGAATTCCAAGGTACTTGGGAACATATTTTCTGGAAGTAAGGTGAGGTGGAGACTTTAAGGATACCATGCAGAATGCACTGTCAAAGATGCTGGGTGGGTGGATTGGTATGATGAGGGAGATGATTTTTTTGAGCTATTATACAGAATCAGAATTGCCTAGACATGATAAAGCTTTGCTGTGTCTAATTATGGTGGCTGACAAAAGAGCAATTATGAGAAAATAGAAATCAAAATCTAAACCAACTATATTAGAAGTAGTAAATATAGTAACCGAGATAAAACTGGAAATGAGAACTTTAGAAAAGAATAGGAGCAAATTACATAGGAAAAAGGGGAATTGTGGGAACAACAGATACACGAGGAATGAGGTTTAAAAGAAGGCAGGACTTAAAATGAGCTATGTAATGTTTGACTGAAATGATTATAAGTGATATATAAATCTTTTTAACTAGAAATGTGTCAGTATGGTTTGTGATGTAAAATGATTCTAAGATTGTGTCAGTGTGGTTTGTATAAATGTATGACTGCTTATGTTGTAAACAATGGTTTAATAAAGATGTTTCTTGTTAAAAATGGGCAGGAATTGAATAACTTATGTAATGTTACATAGGTTATATGACATATAGCAATATATGAGAAGTATAATGTTTGTTATTGTGTTAATACCGTTTGATTATTTTTGTATAAATGTAAATTTGCCTATGTCATAAGTGATAATTCAATAAAAGGTGTTAAAAAAAAAGAAAAGAAATCAAACCAGAGACAGACTGCTGCCATGAGGCAACAATGCTACTCGTTATGCCACGGTGTCACCCCAAATGGACGCTATATCAGAACAGCAAATTACATTGAAGCTAGCACCAGTTTATATATTTTTAAGAGCAACCTGGACACTTATGGTAACAACCATTTTGATATATTGGCAGGCTAGAAGGTCATTAATGCCCATGCTTGAAATATCTGTATACATATATGTACTAAATTACACTATAGGAATATTCTTTTTAAAAGTAGTGTGTTGTTCAGTGGCATCGCCCCATGATACAGACTGCTACAAATACTCCTCCTTGAAGTGACGACATTACTCAGGCAGGGAGATTCATTTAGAGTCACGACATTTAGGAGTTTAAGTGACAGCGCTGGAACAAAGTAAGGTTGCGAATCATATTCCTTGTGACTGGATTTCCGATAATGCCATGAAGCATTAGCAGGTGCTGCATTCCTGAGTGTGTCATCCTTCATTAAACTGATGTCCCATCTTTCATCTAATTTACTAACAGCTCAAGATGTAAAAGATCCCAAAAAAATCTGGTTTCTGCCCAAGAACTGTACATTTATATATATCCCTACTTCCTTGGAAGATGGTGCAACAAAGTGCCTGTACCAAACCTGCACTAGGGGTCACTAGCATCATCCACAGAAAGCAAGGCAATTCTGGGAAGCTTCATCCATATGGCTGATAGATAACTATGGTGGGAAACAGAAGGTATGACCACTGTGAGGTGGGGCAAAGGCTATCATAGTATCATGGCATGTGACCAATGACATCACACTCAGGCATGGAAAAATATGACATCAGTACATACATCTGACATGATTTTTTTCATCTTGGTTACAAAATTCATATTAATTATTCAATGAGTTTTACTAATAACATCAGCTCAGTGCCATTTGGCCTTGCTTGTTTATTTTTTTTAGTTCATCAGTTAACACTTATGTGGTGTGGAATGTTACACTTTTGGAATGCAAAGATGTGTTCAATCTGCTAGGACAGTTTTTGAAAAATCAACTTAGAAAGCATAAGATACACAAATGTAAATATTTTATGAAAAAACTGTACAGATAGCAATATTACCAGAAAGTATTCTTTACATGGATAACAGCCAGTATATTCATAAATGTTCCAAAAATTCTATAACATACTACAATGCACACAAATCTAGAATTATTTTTGCTAAACATTTACAAACAAATTGTCCTAGCTTGGAAACTGTACAATCTAGACATATATTGTTAAAACACTTTGGTTAACCAGACACAAGCTTTTGCATGACAGCAGGAAAATCCTGTATAAGTGCATATTTCTTGAGATATTTACAGAAATATAAAACCATATACTTAACTATATAATTAACAATATAAATAACATGGCCTGACAGCAGGAAAATCCTGTCCGAGTGCATATTTCTTGAGATATTTACAGAAATGTAAAACCATATACTTAATTGTATAATTAACCATATAAATAACATGGAATATCTCTCAAGATGTGCAGCTTATAGTGCAGATATCAATTAACAGTTTTCATCAACATCATCTCATGTTTCACCTGATGCCACGCAATACTTTGTAAGTCACTTGTGTTTTATACTATTAAGTACATTTGGAACTATTGCTCATGTTCATAGTTACAAACAATTAACAATAGTGCCAGTGCAGTGTGATATAAATGAATACGGATACTGAATTTTCCTGTCAAGGCATTTCACATCATACCCCTCAATGGCATGTAGTTCTCAGTTATGAGAATATAAACATAAATATGAAAATATGAATAAGTATCAAACAGTGATTAATTTCTCTACTGCAGGACATTGCAGATCAACGATCTTGGTGTCATTTTATTAGCATTTTCTTGCCCTTTCTAATACTGGCCATTATTAGCTGGTAAGTTTTTTAGTTAAAAACCCAGACCCCACTGTGACGATTGGGGAGAGATGGGTGAAGGCTGCCAGCCTAGTCAAATAGAATTTGATATATAATTCTGGCATTTACAGTCATATTGTTTTGAGTGTAAAAGAATATTGTGAAATGTGGAACTTCAAATTATGTGACAACATTGCACTCTACTGGCCCAGTGAAGCATGTTGTGACCCTTTCATATTGGAATTCGGCTCCAGTGCGGCTGGATGAAGGTTTCACACCCATTGTTTTAAGGCTAATGTTTATGACCAGAATTTAGATGTGGAAGGTGCTTTATTGCTCTAGTTTCTGCTAGAATGTATATGTGAAATGCCTTGTATTGTTATAAATTCTGAGCAGGTGTTAGATTACTAAACAATGCAGTTTGTGGCCTTAGAACTCAGGCTAGGTGTTAAGATGATGCAATATGAATACTGGCAATACGAATACTGGGAAAACCTAAGTGTCAAAAATGATGTAATTTGGGAAGGGCCTTAGAGACATGTTTGTTAGTAATGTTTAAATACTATTTCTCACAAGAGACAGGGAGCATTTTGATCTTGATATCCAACTTATCAGCACTCTGCCTTGTGCTCACATGTAAGTTTTAGCACTGTGATTTCTTGTACGAATAGTTAAAGCTAGTAAAGATTAATTAGGTATTTTTCCTTGAAATCAGACCTGTCCTACTGTATTATTTTAAGTTTCTGTGTGATCTCTGAACTCTTAGATACCTCTGTGGTGTAGTCGTTTTATCTTGTGTTTTAATTATTTATTATTAAATATTTTTAAAACCTTCTACCTGTGGCTGGTTTGTGTAGAGATAAGCTCTAGAGTACACTGCATATTTATAGAGTTTATTGTAATAGGCCACTCTAATAAGCCTTAGACTGTATAGTACATTACCATTGGATTATAATATTGCACAGTAATCATTGGACACCCTTTTAAGGGCCTTTTAGTAGCTGATAATATTAGTTGGGTGGTGGCAGTAATTACTACCTTATAGTCTGGGTAAAGGGGCACAGCTGGATAATCTGTGTCAGACTTTCCCAGGAGTGTCTGTGAAGTTGTATAAATACTTATCTATAGCTGTGCCAGTGGGGAGTCTTATTGGGGACCTGGTGAGCAAGGAAGCAACCAGCCCCATACTGACTGTGATATCTGTGTGCAGTAAAGGGAAATTGTACTTTACTGTGTATTAGTTATCCTTTCCTCCTCTATGAGACAACCTCCCTGGTGTTAGTGGTGAGAATTGGGCTCCTTGATTGCTGGGCCAGGGCACGGTTGTCACACCCACCTCCATCCCCAAAAAGTCTGGACTCCATAAAGGGCTATAGGGGATAACTGGAAGTATATAGAAAAAGTGTTATGGTCTTGAATGAGTAAATGTAGTACTTGGATTTGTGATACTTAGTGCAGTGATTAAGCAGTTTAAATGTGAGAAAATTATTTTAAATGAATAAGCAAGGCAAAAGCTGCTTTACTTGGTCCATTTCTCACATTTAGCTATTTTTTTTTAATTCAGAGCTCCAAGAAACCGTTGTCCAGCTTGTTAGTAGTCAGGAATGTGACACTTCATTAAACTAACTGCTGGCAGGTGTTAAAGGAGTTAAGTTAAACTGAAACAATAGCACTGGCTCTAGCCTTGCTCTCAAATGCTGTTGGAGTGAATGGGGCAAGGTAGCCTACGCAACTAGCACTTCGAGTGTGAAGAAGTAATCAGTGCTGTATGTATGAATGCATCTCTCAGCAGGGGGGGAGTAGAGATCTACGTAGTTTGAAAACCGTTTTAATGCACAGGCATTGCTTTTTGCTTGTTTTTCAAGAATCTTAGAAAATGAGGAGAGACGTCAAGAAATGCAGCTGTCTTTGAAAACTGGACACTCTAAATGTAAATATGTCACAAAAGATTAAACATCTAGGAGTTTTGTTTATTTACCTCTGTGAACTATAAGAGGGCAAAACAAAATCTTCTCGAGTGAATGTTAACTGTCTAGCAGAGAAGAAGGCAAAAACACTTCTTGATGAAAAATTCCTCCAGGTTTTGAAAAATCAAGAAAACAAATCCTGGAACAAAGACAACAAAATGCGCTGTTTTAATGAAACTGTTAAGCTCTTTTATCCATTAATATGGACTTCTTCAGAACACCAACATGTAAGTTAATTGAATTTATAACATTTTTACAAAATCACATGATCAATCAACTCTGTCATTAAACCCAACAACCCAAATTTAAAAAGACTTTGATATTTTCTAATTAAAGTAAAAATCACCCTAAAGATATTAAATTCATGCTTAACCAATATAAAACATACGTAAACTAAAGACTTATAAACTAGTACAATAAAAGTTAGGTAATAAATAGATGTTCATAAATAAAAAGCTGACTTTAACCTTAGAACACTCCCAATCAAAGTCACATCATTCAAACCAGGGTATACTGTAGTACTGGGTCCTTAATTGCCATTTTAATGCTTTATATTCTGTATAAAAAAATATATAAAAAAAAAAAAAAAAAAAAAAAACTTGGTTCCGCACTACTCCCCATGTGAATGTGGTCAATAATGAAACATTCAAAATCTATTGGTACTATTGTATTTGTGCATTATTTTAAGTCTCATTTGTTTAATATCATAAAGGTGGTGATAAAATTCTTGCTCTAAATGGTTGAATAGTTTTAACAATATAAAACACTCACATTGCTGACACTGGGCAACATATATATTACAAAACTCTGACAAGCCTATCCTTTGCCCCCTGCCTCTGGTCAATCGTGTTTCAAGTGACGTAATCAAGGCTACTGATGAGAATTATTCTACTTGTGACAATGAGAATGACTTGCCTGATTTTCATTATGGGGTGACTCTTTAGCAATTCCCCAGTTCAGGAGATCTGTCGCGAAAGATCGCGACAGGCGGGACTAGATCAACAACAACAACAATGGTCCAACTACAATCAGAGGAGTGTTCCAATGGGAGGAGGGGAGGGGAAGAAGAGATATGGACTATACAAACATTAGATAAATGCACTATTGTATTTAACAGGTGTGATTTCAAAATTTGTATCTACAGTGAAATATATGTTACTAGTGCATGGTCTGATCTGTTTGAAAAAAGCTAGGGTGGATGATGTGTTACTGTATTTTAAACTGTTTATATGGAAGCTTAATTTGAGTTTTTACTTTAAAGAACAACTCTGATCTCCCATCCCTTCGGTGTTGTAAAAACCCTAGTACTTTTAATCCCTCTATGCACCCAATCACTTCTATTTTTGAAAAGATTTGTGAAGTATTATTCATGACAATAGTCCACACTCTGTGTGCAATTTAAATCCGGATGAATGGAAATTATTAAGAAGCATTATTGATAATAGGTTAGGCTCATGAAACTAGATACAGGTGGTGGCCTAGAGGTGATGAATATGAATGACTACATTAATAGAATGTTTGTCCTGTTTATAATGATACTTACGAGGTCTTGGTAAACCAAATGAATATAACTTATATGAGATTAATGACTTTATTATTAAGTCTATATCCAATTAACCAATCTTCCAACAGTGACCACAAATTTTTGTACGTTTTGCATCCTAAAATGCCTACGATCTTTGACATTCCCAAAATCGACAACAATCTTTCTGATTCCTTTCTTCATCCCATAGCAGACGCCAAATACATTTACTATTGCTCATTTTATTGATCAGCAACTCAAGGAGGTGGGAAAGGGAATTTGCCATCTGTATAGAGATTCTTGGGATTTTCTGAAGAGAGTAACTGACAACTAGTATGTCGAAAACTTAATCTTTGTCACTATTTATGTCAAAGGTCTTTACTCTACGATTCTCCACCAGCTTGGTTTGGAATGGTTCTATGAATACCTTTGTTTTACTACAGGTTTGGATCACAAGATTAAAACATTAAAGTTATTAATGAAAGGGTTTTGAATAACAGTTTTACTAGTTTTGAAGTTCAATTGTTTAGGCAAAGTCAGGCTGTTGCCATGGGGGTGGCTTCCACTTCCATTTTTGATAATCTCATTATGGCTCATTGAGAGAACATTTTTGTGTTCCCCTCTGTTTGTAGGGACTGTTAGTCCATTTTACAGATGTTTGGATGACCTAGTGATCTGGACTGACATGGCCGACAGGTTAAATGAATTTTTTCAGTAGTAGCATATCGCCTACTCAGAGGTGATCTCTGCCTAACATATAAAACCATGTCAAACCCAGAGCTGTTGGACATGCTACACCTAAAGAAATCCCAATCCCTCCAAGCTACATGATCTAGGGACCTAAACCTTGTCACCACAATAAACAGGACACTCTGGAGGGATAGATTCCTGTCCCAGAGATGTCCTATACTCTGGAACAAGCTACCCATCTATGTCAAGCAAAGTTCTTCATTAGCACTCCAAGAAAAATCTTGATGAGTGGATGGGAAATAGGAAATACACCCCGGGGATCACTTCTGTGTCTCTGCTGGACAGTGGTACAGGAAAATAACTTTCTTGAGTGGCGTAATCTATGGTACTTTGCTGGCTAGGCTTACATAGGCCCTTGGGCCAATAGCCTAGTACCTACCTATGAACCCCTGAATTTTTTAATTTTACTTCAAACTTTTCCTATGACCAAGTTGATTATTTAGACATTCCCATCTAAAAAATAGAATTAAAAAGGTTTTGAATCATCAACTTTTAGGAAGCTCGCTTATTCTAATCCATTACTGCATTTTAGTAGCTGGCACCCTATCTATAAAAAAGATCTCTGGTGAAAGGGCAGCATGTGAGACCATCACAGATGGTATCACAAGATGATCAGAGCAGGAGAGTTTCAAGTTAAAACTTATGTTTAAGGGTTGAGGTTATATTTCTGAATGTAACATTTCGAGAGGTTAAAATAAAAGGAGAATGGGCTTTTTTGCCCTTTACTTGGAAAGGGTCATCAGTACCAGATGAACAATATTTCAACCAATGGTAATGATTTTCAGAATAACTATAGTAGAACACTTATTCTTTCTTTAACTACTGGATTTTTATAATACTAAGGTCGTTATCCAAAAGACCTGGAATATTTTTTTCAAATAATCCGGAACATCTTAAAGATGTAGGGCCTGTTACAAGGATGGTACACCAAAAGGACAGTTGCTTTAAAACTATGAAGGGAAAAATTGGCCCTTTTGAAAGCCATGGAAAAATGGTTACATGGGGTCATTCTAACCAATGTAAACACATTTTTGAGGAATCTACATTCAAGGTTATGGGACTATTAGATTGGGCCAAAGATATTTTTCTTAGAGTTTGGGGGTTATATATGTTGCACAATGTCAACAATGTGAGTGTTTTTATACTGGTAAAACTATGTTGCACAATGTCAACAATGTGAGTGTTTTTATACTGGTAAAACTATTCAACCATTTAAAGTGAGAATTTGTGACCACATTTATGATATTAAAAAATGAGATAAATATAATGCATTATATAAACACGTTTGCTCTCATAGTACCCATAAAGTTGGATTTTTCATTACTGATCATATGTATATGGCGAATAGAGAAGACCAATTGATGTTTTTTTAGAATACAAAGAATTAAAATGGCAATTAAGACCAATTCTACAGTATACCCAGGTATGAATGACATGACTTTGGGAGTGTTCCAAAGTTAAAGACAGCTTTTTGTTTATGAAATATATTTATTAGCTAACTTTTATTGTAGTAGTTAAAACATACTTAGTCTACATATGTTCATTTATTGGTTAAGTATAAATTTAATGTTTTAAGGGTGATTAGTTAGAAAATATCAAAATCTTTTTAAATTTGTTATTGGGTTTAATGACAAAGTTGATTGGTCATGTAATTTTTTAAAAAATGTGCATAAATTCAATTTACTTACATGTTGCTGGTGTTCTGAAGAAGTCCACATTGCTGGATGAACACTTAACAGTTTCATTAAAGCAGTGTATTTCATTGCCTTTGTTCCCAGCTTCTTTTTCTTTTCTTGGTTGTTAGTCAGTGGTATTTTGTGGTTACTTGGTTTTGAAAAAATGCAAGTCCCGCTTCATTCTTTTTCAGTCACTGGTGTCTTATTGTCTGATCACAGACTCCGTGATCATTTAACTGTACATTACTTAGTCAAATCATTTTTAGATGAAATTTATTAGTACAGTATGCATAAGGTAGGTGTACATGACTATTCAAATTTTGTGATGGTTCATGACAAAATGGAAAAGCAATGAAGGAGTCTGAGCTTTTCCATGGTCTTTCCCATTACAAACTGGAATAGTGATTTCTCATTCTTTACCTTCTCTTGTTTGTATTCTTTTTTCCTGCATTTATTAAGTTGTCTACATGCAACACCACTTTACCTAATGTATCCAGAGTTTTAAGAAGCCTTTACTGTAGCCAGTTGCTTAACAAGACCTTGCTATTACTCTTGGTACACTGTTACATACAAGGTAAACTGGGTGCAATTCTGTAAGATGCTTCCTAACATTTTTGTCAGTGTTAATATGCTGTTGGGCTTTAAATCTTAGTAACTGTTTCCTCAAACTTCTTTTCTTGCAGTTCAGCCATCTCTTACAGCCACTGGCAGGCACTGCCAAAGACATTACAAATATTTTTTTTTCCAGAATATACAGTTCTTTGAATAATTTCAGAGCATATTACACACCAGTTCATAATGCATCATACTATTTCATTCTAAAATGAAAATTCCACAACATGCTTACATATGCTTTTACTTATAAAATTCAGATCTACAGGTTATCACCAGCTGCTGGAGGCTGAAACGGTTTTGCATTGTTCCACAAAAATCTTTTATTTTCCCTACAAAATCTTCCATTGGATGCAAGCCACAAAAAATCATATTTTTCTGCCTATTTAAGCAGCTTTGAATCTTTTACTTCCAACATCTTAAACAAGACAGAAAAGGGTGGTTGCGTTTCTAAATTAAACGTATTTTTTAAAGAGAAGTTGGATATTCTCATGGTTGCTCTCCTAGCTAGATAAGTTTTACAACTTCAGATGGATTACCTTGCCTTTGGCTAGTACTCCAACCAAATGTAGACAGCACTTTTGACCATCTCTATCCAGCCTGGTTCAAACTTGAAGTTAATCAGAATATACTACTCCTTAATCGATTTTATCTTTCAGAATGTAGTTTTCTTGTTTTTCTTTTTCTAAACAATATAATCATAACAGTTACAATGCTTTTATAGTGCATATAGAGCCATGATACAGCTTCAAAACTGGAAAACAAGATAAACCCGTTGCATGCTATTTTTGCATTCACTTTGCTCTCAAGGTGAATTTCTTGGCACCCATACCTCGAATACATAACATGGTTACAATTAGAGACCTGATCATAACCCTCTATATCTGTGCAATGGTCATATCGAGTTAGTTGCTTCTGTTGTATGCATCAAAATGGTACTTTTCCACATTTCACTACCAGGCAGTCAAATACTGCCAGCATTTCTGTTAATTTAGAAACATTTAACTGTTGTATTGTTTTATAGTGCTGCAGTTTTACCATATGCATACACACAAGTAGACGCAAAGTGCTTTAGTTATAATAGGGACATGAAAGCATAACAGTTCTGTGTTGGCCAAAGACCTGTCTATGGAAGTGCTAGATGAATGCACTTGCAAGAACAGATGTTTTTTAGTAAGAACTTGAATGTGGGACATTTGTTTCCACCAATAAGGAATTCAGGAAAGTGAGACACAGTGTTCAAAAGCAGGACAGTCCCATGGTGTTCAAAAGCAGGACAGTGCCATGGGAAGTGGGTTACAGTGTTTTTTGTCTGGTAGTTGGTTTAGAGGGTTATGTCTGCGAACTGAAGTTCCTGTGATGCAGGGTGTGATGCCCTCAACACTCATTTGCCTACTGTGTGACCTTGAGAAAGTCCCTTTACCAGACACTGCTCCCAAGTGGGCCTACCAGGTTAACAAATGGGTATTATCGACAGTAGCCCCACTTTTCCTTCTTCCCACCACTCTTCAACCAGACCGGTTGCCTTTCAACGATGATCAGAGCAGAGTTTGTCCAGTACCATAAATTAATGAAGCTCCTCTTCTCAATGGAACACCAAGATGTCCCATTTTCCTTCAACACCAGTTAGGAATAAAAATGCAAGAAAATTAAGGATGCCACAGCATGCAGCTGCTGCACACTTAATACTGAATGAGCTAAGAAAAGTGCTACACTGTTTAAAAATGCAAGAAAATTAAGGATGCCACAGCATGCAGCTGCTGCACACTTAATACTGAATGAGCTAAGAAAAGTGCTACACTGTTGAAAAGATAACATTTCGAGAAAGTCACATTCATCTCAGTGTGTTCACAAAAGTCAACTTCTTTCTACATCTTTTATCTGCATAGCTCAAAATTTCTGCTTTATATTTCACATCTGTTTTTCCCCCATATGCCCTCTTCAGCTAATGCCACAGATTAAGGGCATCACTGGGGCCAGACTGTCTCCAACAATTTTCCATTTAAATATGCATTTTTTACGTTTGGTAGAAATGCTTATTAAAATTTCTTCAACAAGTACAGAACATTTCTACCTCCTAAAGTGTCATCAATCCACCTTAAAAATATATTTACTATAAAACTTGTTAAACAAAAAGTTAGTAGAGAATTTAAAAAAAAATGATGGTAAATTGAAGCGTAAAAGAAACCCAAGGGGGAAAAAAGTTGAGACCAAAGCAAATGAGCACTAAAACTATATCCATCACCAAATTCATCTAATAGATATTTTTATCCAGGTAATTGAACTGCCTCTTCATGTTTTCTAGCCACAATCTCGACCATAAGGGCAACAGCAAATATATTACATGTAACAATAAACCAATATTTCTCCTGAGCATGGGCAAGACTGAAGCACCTAGTGAAAATGCATGCCTGCATGTGAAGAATTAAATTTCACAAACACAGGGTGAAGCTATGAGGCAGAAATCTTAAGTACAGACTCATTGTCGTCATCATCTTCTTTCGGCTGTTCCTGTTAGGGTTCACCACAGTCCATTTCTTCCTGTCCTCTGCATCTTGCTCTGTCACACCAACCTCCTGCATGTCCTCTCACACCACATCCATAAACCTCATCTTAGGCCTTCCTCTTTTCCTGTTACCTGGTAGCTTCATCCTTAGCATCTTTTTCCCAATATACTCAGCATCCCTCCTCAGCACATGTCCAAACCAAGTACAGACTCATTGTGATGTGTCCATTAATGGTAATCATTCTCATGCCACATGAGAGGAAAACACAGCCAGAACAGTTTAGACTTTGGACTGCCACATATCCAGACAGGATAGCAGGTCTCTGTCATCCCATTCATATTAAAGCGATAACAATGGCTTCTTTCATGGAACAGAGGAGGCCCTTCTATACCTGGCCTTGTGGTGGCACACTCAATTTCGGTGATCTTTCCCTTGCCAATGCAGACTATCCATCTCCTTTGTCACCATGCTATAAGATGCAGGAGCTCACATTATCCCATGTGATTTTTCAGTACAAGCAAGACTGTCACATCTATCAGAATATCAAACAATGTCTACAACATGCTTCTCAGATCCTCTAAGCCAATTTATCATTCAGTAGACAGATAACCAATTGCTACTTTCAATGTAGGTTCACTGACAGGACAGAGCTTGGAAGTCGATGACATGATGGTATGAAGGAGGCTGGACATACTATGTATCCAAGAGACAAGATGGAAGGGCAGTGCAACAAAGCCACTTGGCTTTGGATCCAGAGTATACTACTCAGGAGGAGGACAGGCTAGAAATGGTGTGGGAATTGTGGTGAGAGGCTTCAGAAGGAAGTGAGGGAAGTCATCAGAATTTATGCAAACTTCATGACAATCAATCTACAGCCTAATAATAGGACAGTATTCATAATCACAGCTTATGCCCCACACGAGGGTTGTGATAGTGAAGAGAAGAGTGCATTCAGACAGCAGTTGCAGGACCTATTAGATAAAGTAGGACAGCATGAATTAGTGTTGATAATGAGGGACTTGTATGCATATAATCAGGACAGACAGAACAGGATATGAGGACTGCCTGGGTCCACATGGGCGAGGCAACAGAAATAAAGGAGAGGCCATTCTAGACTTCTGTCTGGCAAATGGCATGATAGTAGCCAACACGTGGTTCAGAAAAAGACAGAGACACAAGAGTGGCCAACATGCAACTCGGGTAGACTTCCTCCTAGTAAGAAAAGAGCATTGGGGCAGAGTCCGTGATTACAAAGTCCTCTCCAGTTAAACGGTACGCCCACAGCATAAACCACTGGTTGACAAAATTAGCTGCAAGCAGTGGTCAGAGAAGGTACTCAAGTCAACAGAGACCAGGCTAAAGACTTGGAAGTTGATTGGAGAGAGAGCACAACAGTTCAAGGGGTGCTAGAGCCCCGAGTAATTCCAAGAGAGAAGGAAATAGGTGGAGATGAAGAATGACAGCACCTGAAAAACAGCATGTGCGAGTACTACAGAACAGATATGTGGCCAAGCCAGGTATAGAAATAAGATACATAAGGAAAGCTAGTGGTGGAATGCATAACTCAAAAGAAAGGAGTGCAGGAAAATGTAGGAGAGAAAAGCTAGAAAGAAATATTGGTTAGCTAACAAACAGGCTAAGAAAGGAGTTGCAATAGCAAAGAACAGGGCATCAGAGGTAAACTATCAACTTCTTGAAAGTAATAAAGTAGGTGGCACAATGAAACTATCAGGTTGCAAGGCAAAGACAGGCATGAGCCACAGTAGCTCCAGTTGCAGAAAAGACCAAAGAGAACAGATTGTGGTGGGCACATGTGCAGAAAAGCAGAAGTCAATCTGGTAAAGATGATTTGGGACAGACAGTCAGGAAGAAGGCAAGAGGAAATGAGTGTGTCTGGTGAAAAGGTGGATGGATTGTGTGAGACATGAAAAGGTGGATGGATTGTGTGAGACAAGATATCCAACAGTCAGGCACGAGTGTGGCATTGAATTAAGAGAGTTGGAGAAAGTTAACACTGCACCCCATCCAGAAAATGGGAAAAAAGGAGTTTGTGATGATGATGATGATGATTATGATGAATATGCTCACAAAAATATCCCAACAAATTTAAACATTATTTCATATTTCCCTGACAATTCCAATTATTTAACTCCATTACTAACGGCTAGGTGACCAGCCAGATAAAATTTCAATATGGGAGCATTATTCCTACGTCTGGATAGGCTTACTGGCTTAGTAACTTCCCATAAAAATACACAAATGGTCAAACTTGCTCAGTTCAGCCTCTGCTTTGCAATAATCTTCCATAATGCTGTCCTTAGTCCAGATGACATCCAGAGCCTAAGCTGTCCAGTTATAACAAACATTCTACACAACTAGCTTTCCAGTCGGTCATTACAATCCAATGACGAAAAATTCCTGTCTGTACAAAAACCTATTAAATCTGCTGGACATTGTCTAGGCTTGTAACACATTGCTAAGGCCTGGAAATCCTTACCCATATTCTTCAGGTCAACACCCTCCCTCCCATCCTTCAAAACCATTCTGAAAGACTTCTTAGTCAAAAGTTGACTCCGTTCTTGCTCAATTCCACGATAAACTGCATCCCTAAATGTGAACAAATCCCAATTCATACCTTATACCTCTTCAGTCAACCTTCTTCGCTCATATACTTAACTCACTTCCTTACTTCTATCAGTAACTTTCCCTTAGCTTTCTCACTATAGATATCATAAGCCCTCTTTTCTCTCACTTCATATTGTAATTCTTCTGATAATACTAACTTAGGGAAATTTTAGCCAGTTTATATAGAAATTATAGCCAAGTATTAAAACATTGTCATATAACTTGTATCTGCTCTTAATCAATGTTTTCATACATCTAATTTGATATAATTATTTAAACTGTAGATGTTTCTTATATTATTTTTGGAGGACTGTAAAAGTTATTCTTAAAATGTTTTAATACTTCGGAGCTTTACTCCCCGGGCCTCCTCTGAAAATGGGTTCCTACCCAGTTGGACTTTCCAGGTAATCAAATGTCAATAAATAATTTAAATCATCCACCCACTGAATGTATCCAAACTAATCACTAATTTTAGTAAAACAAAATCACTACTGGTTGCAGGCCTTCCTCATTTCATGTTGGGAGCACTTAAGTTCCTTACAGCCATATCAAAATCTTGCTACAAATATTTGTTCAGTGATGCACAAAATGCTCCCAATTCAATTCAGGACTGTGAAGAAAGTCTGTAAAATAAGTCCACTGACCACAGTGACCAATAGAAAATCCACCACCCCCTTTATACAAGCTATACTTATGATACCCCCAGCAATCCTGAATACCAAAGGCTTGCTACTTTCACTAAACCATGTTATAATAATAAAACCATGTAATAATACAAACACATTAAATGCTTCACCCGTGATCTATACCTCTCAACTGTCCAGATTTCTGACTCATATTTTTAGTCTTTTCCTTACAAAAAATGTATTTTGCTGGCCGATTTTTAGCAAATCAGTGAGGATTGAAGTCAGAAAATGTTGACAGACATGGAGTTTCACACCTCATACTCTTCAGAAAATCCATGCTAACACAAAACCTGCTTATTATATCAATGTTCTACATTTGTAAGAGCAATATGTAAAAATTTTCACTATTTTTGTGCCTTTGCTCCTCCATTTACAGCTTTGTCCAAATTTCTTGCTCTAAGAGGTTGAGAGGTACATCCCCATCACTCCATCCAAAGTAATGTTAGGAGCATGAACAAACATTTCAAGTAAAAGCAGTGATTCGTTTTTTTGTTTGTTTTTTTTTTTTAAACAAACAGGTGGACCATCTTAACAGAATATGAACTGAGTAATCTATTCCCATGATGACCAGAATGCATGTAATAAAAGCCAAATAGTGTCAGTTTGAGAAACTGATCTTTATAGGTTCATAGGTTCATACTAGGCTATCTGCCCTAGGGCATTTATAAGCCTAGCCAGAATGTGTTTGGCGTTCGCCACCCATTTTAAATTTATTTTGCTAAGCCCTTTTTCGAGGTTAGTATACTGTGCCTCTGTCTAACAGTGACACAGAAGTGATACCCGGGGTAAACCTACGATCTCCCATCCACTCATCAAGATTCCTCTTGAAAAGAGTCAATGAGGGACTCTGCCTAACCTGGACTGGGATTTTATTCCAGAGTGAAGGGAGCCTCTGGGTTATGAATCTGTCCCTCCAGCATGTCCTATTTATTTCAGTGCTGAGGTTCAAGTCTCTCGCCGGCCTCGATGGGATTTGGATTTTCTGAGGTGCAGCATGTCCATTAATTCCGGGTTGGACATGGCTTTATATGTCAGGCACAGATCGCCTCTGAACAGGCGGTATGCCACGGAGTAGAGCTGGAGTTTCTTTAACCGGGCAGCATATGGCATCTGTTTGAGCCCTTTGATCCTCTTGGTGAGGTACTTTTGGGGTCGTTCCAGTTGATGCAGGTGTCTGGTAAGGTACATCCCAAAAGGGGCATTGTACTCAATTATGGGCCTGATGAGGGATGAGTAAAGAGGCACGATGACCCCCCCTGATCTAGATGTGAATCCCTTCATGATTAGGTGGGCTATATAAAATGTTTTTCTAACCACTTTGGCCATGTGGTTGTCAAATGAGAGATTGCTATCAACTTGGGTCCCCAGGTCCCTAATTACTTCTTCTGTACTTAATGGATTACCACCTATGTGGTAATTTGTGGGCACTTTGTTTTTGCCAAAGGGGATGACTATACACTTTTTGGCATTTAGCTTGAGGCCATGGCTCTGGCACCAGTTGTCTATTTCTATGAGGCCCTTTTGGAGGATTTATTCTCTATTAAACCTGGGGTGTAAATTTGTTGCACTTCTAAGCACAAAGTCACTATATAGCAAGTACTTCTAAACCTCCAGCTTTTAAATTTTAATTTGTCTGCCTTATGGCCATCGACAATGAATATAATGCCCCCAAATTATTGTTGTAGCATAGACTGTCAGTTGCAGTCATATTTCCCCTTCATGGCTCTTCTTTAACCATTTTCCAAAATCTGTCATCAGTCTTAACTGTTTCACACTCACTAAAGCATCTTTTTATGACAAGCTGAATGTTATCCTCTGCCCAGTCAACCTGGGTTCATTTAGCAGCTCGGGTGACTGATGGGAGGGATGGGTGTCCCTGTCCCAGGTGAAAGGGAGTTCCTCATTGACACTCCTTTAGGCGAGGTGTGGTTCAACGAGGGGAGCTGCTCTCAGAGATGGATGAGCACTGGAGGTGGGGTAGGGAAAGACTAGGGCATAAAACAACCCCCCCCCCAGGGAGCCCTTAGGATGTACTACCTCCAGCAATATCTGAGCAAGTCGATGGGGAGTCAGAGTCAAGCTGATAGACCAGGAGTGGATGCGGGGCACTGGGAGCTGGACTAGATTAATGATGTCCCAAGGGGGACCAAAAGAAAGTTATTTAAAAAAAGGGGGATGTTATCCTTGCTCAAACAGTTCTTTTTTAATGCCTGAGCTTCCAGGGTCTTTACGTCTAGTCTTGCATATGTTATCAGGGTGCAACTGATCTTCCATACTTTTTTTCCTTGAAAAAATCCATGCTGATGCAAAAATCTGTTCTATTAATTCTGTAAGGGAATTACTTAACTGTTCCAAATATTGGGCCTTTTGTCCCTCATTATTTTGGCTTTATACATGATTTGTGAGCAAAAACAGGGAGAACAATGGTGTGCACTGTTACAGAAACAAGAAAAGTATAACTCAACACTTTATAAGCACTACCAAGAGCAATTACTGAGCCAAGGCTAGTAAGAATGAGAAAAGAAATGACGTGGAGTGCACAGGAAACCCTGAAACCTTGGTGCCAGCTGAGGTATTCATACTGTACTACGTATGACCAAGGTTGTCCCCAGCCACAACACTCCCTGGAACCTGGCTAGTGCCAGGACAGATACCCACTAATAACAGGAAGCCAAACTACACAAACCTTCAACCGTACAAGGTGTGGGATTTCAATGCTGAAATTGAGTGTGGGAGGATAGTGTGACAAGGGCAGACTGAAGTTTTATAAGTAAAGATGCACACAGATCAGCTCCTTCTGCTACTCCTTAAAAAGGCCATAACAATGCATCTGCTATTGTACTTACCACCATTCATGCTTCTCAGAAAAGTCTCCAGTTTGTAAATTAAGCAAAACTGAAATAGCTGCATGAAATCTTTAATACAAAACATAACAGTTTAAACATTTAGTGATGCAGTAAATTTTTTATCATAAATTGTAGTGGAAATGATGTTAGAATTGGTAATGATTTACGAGGATTGCCTGGATTTTAAAGCATTGTTACAGAATTATATCTTAGCTTTAATTTGTAGAGAGCTCATCATAAAATGCTTCCACAACCTCTGTACAAATAAATCTTTTTGTTTCCCTAATCTGCACGTTAGATGCTATTAAAGCCTGCCTGGAAGCCATATCAATAACAGAATGAAAAAACAAAACAGACTACTGAGGCTAAGTAAACATATCACTAATAGCTGCAGGCCCACAAGAGCATGCTATTGTTTTGATGGTTTATCTTATCTGATGTTGGAATCCAGATGGTTCCAGGTTTAGTGAGCAAGGATTTGCAGAGCAGATGACATTCGTTCATCTTTCCCATTAATGTAACATTATCATAGGCCAGCGGTTTGCACACTAAACTTCTAGTATCAATTCAACTATCTGCTGCTTGAATTGCAAAGTTATTTTAACATACAAATAAATGAATGTAGGTGAGATTTTTTTTTATATGGTTTCAGATATGTACAATGTCCTTTGAACTCTAAGGATATACTTAAAACAACTCCAACACATGGCTGCATATTTCTCTACCATTTACGCAAGAAACTATGTTGATTCTTCTGTCATGGTGAAATGGTGTTGCATTCTCATTGTGGCAATAATACTACTATGTTCACACAAGTCACAGAAAAAATGTTATCACAGAAAATGATCCACTGTATATCACAGAAAATGATAAACTGTATAAAAGCAATAAGCATCCAAGGGTTGCGACTTGGCACATGTGTAAATCTTCCACAGCAGTAATGCAATTATAGAATAGTACACACCATATTGTGTCTTATACATATCAAGGACAAAATGCATCAAAAGTGGGGTGAAAAGGAGAACCTCGGTGATCATACCTTTTATCTAAGATACAAAGGGGGATGTCACTGTAGGAGAAATTGAGGCAGGTACTCTGGGAGTAAAGAGAAAAAAACTGCACAGGACATAGCAGATGTACAAGTAAGGCTGAATGGTTTTGATATGTAATACAAGTTCTGCACACAAAGACAACAAGAGTAACACAAAATAATGTAGAAGGGGTGTGGATATGGCAAATGGCTGGTATCACAAATTTTGCTCAGTGGCAAAAGGTGGTGGGAGAGGTAGACATTACAGCAGATAATCAAATACGCGGTCAAAGGAGGAAGTACACCATCCCTGGAAGCAGAAGGTGGAGAAGGTAGGGAAAGAACTTGGTTAGTTAAGGCAAAATAAACTGATATTTCTGAATCAGAACTATATGTTGGAGACAGAGTCGCCAAGGGAACAAAATGTGGGAAAAGTCTTAGGGTAAAAAAAAAATAATTACAATTACAGGGATTCTAAATCTGCAAACAGCAAATTGGGTGATTTCAAGCCAATTGTATAGGTAGAAAGTACAGTTGTGTACACTTACCATAAATGTATATGTTCCAAGTGTATTCATTGTTGCAGTCATTACATTTGGGTAATCTGCTGGCAGGTTGCCCTCAGTCGGCCTGAATATCAAAGTCTTGGGTCCTGCATCAGTTGCTGTCTCCTCTTCCATGACGTCAGGTTGTCAGAGGTATAAAACATGCAGCCGACGCCATTTTATTCAGTTTTTCTTGCCCCAGATGTCAGGTGCCCCTCAAATGGGGAGCAAAAACATATACATATATAAACAGCAATATATAAGCAAATGCACTTTTAGCAACATAAACTTTACCTTCATCTAAAAGCAAATACACCGCAAAGGCTTTTGGATATAGTGAAGGAAAGAGAAGTTCTAGAAAAAAGGAGGATGGGCGGGTGGGTAACCCGAACTGCAACAGTGAATACACTTGAACATCTACATTTATGGTAAGTGTACACAACTGTACTATGCTCTTCGTGTTTCACTGTTGCAGTCATTACATTTGGGTAGAATCCCAAAGCTATGGATGGGAGGATGGAACTAAATAGAATTAGGAGCAGCTTTAAGGCCCTGCAGAACTGCAGTGGCGAAGCCTGCCCTGGACTTAGAGAAGAGAGGCAAATGATCATGCTTTGTAAAAGTAAGAACAGAGCTCCAAGTAGCAGCTTCTAGAATGTCTTTGGTTGGAACTCCTCTGAGAAAAGCTGCTGAGGTAGAGGCAGCCCTGGTGCAATGTGACCAGATTCCCTTGGGCACTGGTTTACCATGATGCAAGTAGCAGAAACGAATGCAGTGGCTTATCCACTTAAAAATAGTCTGTGTTGACATAGCCTTCCCCTCTGATCCTGCAGCAAATGCCACCAGTAGTTGCTCAGACTTTTTAAATATTTGGTCCTGTTTAAGTAGAATCATAGTTGTCTGTGTACGTCCAATGAATGCAGAATCCGCTCCTCCTCGTTCTGCGGATTTGGGTAAAATGTTGGCAGGTGAATAGTTTGGTTAAGAGCCACACTAGATATCACCTTAGGCATAAAGGAAGGATTGGTCCTGAGGGACACCCTGTCCGGGTAAAATGTAATAAAAGGCTCCACAGCCACGAGGGTCTGTAGTTCTGAAACCCTTCTTGCTGAAGTGATTGCCTAAAGGAAAGCTGTTTTCCAAGATAAAAACGTTATATCCGCAGTAGCTGCTGGTTCAAAAGGAGGCAGGGTGAGTTTTTCCAGCACAAAATTTAGGTCCCATGCAGGAGTTTGTGATCTTCTGGGAGGCCTTAAATTTTTGGTCCCTCTAAGATAATGTTTTAGCAGAGGATGAGAAAAGGATTCTCCGTGTTGTAATGAGCTGAGATGGCAGAGGCATGGATTTTTATTGAAGAAAAAGATAGGCCCTTGTCAAGCATCTCAGTCAAGTATTGTAAAATCTGAGGAATATTTGGTTTTGCTGTGTCCATTCCTTGTGCTTTGTTCCAAGCACAGAAATTCTTCCATTTATCAGCATAAGATTTTCTAGTACTAGGCCTTCTGGCTTCCAAAATGACATCCATCACAGATTTACTGAGAGGTGTTGCTTGAATAATTACATGATCAGCCATGCTGCCAGGTTCAGAGTTTGGAGCTGAGCGTGCAGAATTTGATTGCTCTGTTGAGACAGTAGATGAGGTATTTGAGGCAAGTACCAAGGAGGAAGTTGAGACTTGTTCCTTAGAATTGGGTACCAGTGCTGGCGAGGCCAGTCCGAGGCAATTAGGATCATTTTTGTTTTTTCCTGTCTGATCTTTAGTAAGACCTTGGGGAGAAGAGGCAGAGGAGGAAAGGCATAGACTGAGGTCTTTCCAACTGAAGGATTGGGCATCCACTTTTCATGCTTGTCTGTGATAAGTCCTTATGCAGAATTTGTCCAGTTGATAATTTGGGGGAGAGGCAAACAGATCTATGTCTGGGCTCCCCCATTTCTGTGTTACCATGCTGAAGACGTGTGGATCCAGTTTCCACTCGTGAGGGTCCATAAGATTTCTGCTTAGGTCGTCTGCCAGAGTATTTTGTTTTCCTGGCAGGAATTGTGCTTGAAAATGTACTTGGTAAGTCAAGGCTGTGTCCCTCAATGCAATGGCTAGTCTGCAAAGGGGGTAGGAATGTGTACCCCCCTGCTTGTTTATGTACCACATAACCGTGGTGTTGTCCGTCTTTATCAGTAGTTGTCCTGGATGAAGTAAGTCCTTGAAGGCTGTCAGGGCATTCTGAACAGCTAGCATCTCTTTCTGGTTGATATGCAAATGCATTTGTTTTGGGGACCATATGCCCTGAATGCATCTCCCTGCCAGGTGGGCCCCCCGAGCATAGTCTGATGCATCTGTAGTTAGGGTTTGGGTGGCAGGGGGTAGAATGAAAGACTGTCACTTGTTTTAGTAACATGTCTCTGACCACCAAAGAAACTCCTGTTGTAGGCTGGGAGTGAGAGGAATCATTGTTTCCAGACTGTGACTATGTTGACTCCATAAACTTTTTAGATACCACTGAAGTTTCCTCATATGCAGGCTTGCATATGGAATTAGTAGAATGCAGGATGCCATGAACCACAAAGCTTGCAGAATTTGTCTTGCAGTTAAATGGGTTTTTGTTGCCATTTGTTTGAAGTATATAGTCAGTTGCCTTTGTTTGTCTGGCGTAAGGTAAGCCATCTGAGCAGTTGTATTCAAGCTTGCACCCAGGAATGTAATTTGTTGAGAGGGTACCAGTTGTGATTTTGTTTAGTTTATTGTGCACCCTAGGCATGTTAGAAGCCTTTTTACAAACGCCAAATGTTGAAGAAGAATGTCCTTGTTTTCTGCTTGAATGAGACAGTCGTCCAAGTAAGGATAGATTGGTATGCTTCTTTGTCTGCAAAATGCAATTACTGGTGCCAGGCACTTTGGCTTATCTACTGCGCCCAGGGTTTTTACAAAGGGCAATGCAGAGAATTGGTAATGGATAAAACCTGCCTTGAAGCGGAGGTATCTTCTGCATGATTCCCTTATTGGGATATGCAGGTATGCCTCTTAAGTCTAGAGTCACTAACCAAGCGTTCTTGCCCAGCATGGACAGTAGCTGTTGTAAAGTCAGCATTTTGAATTTTGGAATGTCCAAGAACGTGTTCAAAATCAATAAGTCCAGTATTGGATGCAAGGCATTGTCTTTTCTGGGTACCAGGAACAGTCTTGAATAAAAACCTTGTCCTTTTTCCTGTTCTGGTTGAATAGCCCCCATATCCATGAGGGACGTAACTTGTTTCTGAGCCTCTGTCCATTGATTTTGTGGCAGATATGGCCAACCGTTTGGAATTGGCAAAATATGCAAATTAAATCTGTACCCCTGGGATACTATATGTTTAATACCCACTTGTCCTGGGTAATTAACTACCAATTTTGAGCATGAAGTGTTAATTTTCCCCCCAAGGGGGCTGCCAAAAGATAAGTGCTTGGTGATGGTAGAGGGAAGTCATTGAGACTGCTTACTATAGGGTTGTGCTTTGTTTCCTCCAGATTTGCAGGTAGAGGCACGCCATTGCTTTGACCTGTAAGAACCCTGTGATTGGTATCTAGACCCTTTTGAGCACCTGGATTTGCCTTGTGAGGCTCTGTTTTGACACCGGAAAGGACCAATTTTTAGTAGGTCAGTGCCTACTGAATCTGGGTGGCTGCACTTGTAAGAAATCGTTTACAGTTTGCATAGATTTAGCTTTGTCTTACATTTTCTTTAAAACCTCTTCTGCCTTATTACCAAACAGAGTATCATGCTGTAAAGGTGCAGCCAACAATTTAGCTTTAACATGATCAGGCAGATTTTGCTCCTTGAGCCAGGCATGCCTTCTAATCACAGATCCAGTAACTGCCGACCCTGCAAGAGGCCTCCAAGGAATCAAAACCACATTGCAAAGTATGCTTTCCAACCTGTTCTGCTGCATGCAATAATTCCTGTAATTCATTATTTTCCACACAATCAGAAATCATCATTTTCTGTTTCAATAAGCCCATAACATGCTGTTGATATTTAAGCATATGAAACTGGCAGTTTAAGGCCCTAATTGCCAAGGTTGCAGACGTATAAACCTTTTTTCCCCATCTATCCAGTGCCCTGGAATTTCTATCAGAGGGGGTAGGATTTTTGGTTGTAGAGGCCTTTACACCTTTGGGACCCTGTGAGATAGTTTCAGGATCAGCAGCAGGATTTTTGAATAAAAATTTGTGGAAGTCAGGAACCCTGTAATATCTGTCTGGCTTACTAGGAGCCGGAGGTAGGGAATCAGGAGCCATGCTTGATTCCGAAAACACATCATCAACAATATCTAATGCAGGAGGTACAGCCAAAGGCCTATGCTGAAGAAGAAGGAAATCTCTAAGCCTCTTTTTTGATTCAGAGAAATCCTGACTCTCCCAATGAAAATGTTCCCTTAAAGTATGCAAGGTTTCTCCAAAACAATAATCCTCAGGAGGAGATGCAGAAGGGATGGATTCTTCTGCATCTGAATCCTCATAGGGTGGTATAGAAAATTCCTGATCAGAAGAGGAATCAGAGGAAATAGAAACCTGATCTGAAGATTCATAATCAGTGTCTTGCCTAAGCCTCTTAGCAGGGGGGGTTGGGAACCCCTGATAATAAGTCCTCAGCCATTTTGATCATCTGTTTTTTAGGCATAGGGGCCTGAGCACGTGGCTCATGCATCGGTTTTTTAGATTTAGAAGTTGTTTTTGTTTTTGAAGCTGGCGTTGGTTTTATATAGAAATGTTGAGGTCTGAAAACACCCTCAGAAGCCTGTGCCTGCTCAGCGGCTCCGGACCCATCCGTGGGTTCAATACCCTGAAAATCTCGCGGCATAGCAGACTCCGCATGGGTCTCGGTAGAGGCCTGTGAATCAAAAGTAGCGGGTATCAGGGGCTGCGAAAGTGCCTCACTGAGTACCTGCAAACCGTTGACTGGCTTAGGAGAAGCTTCGTCATCAGTTTTGGACCTCGACGGTCTGTCTCTGTCTTTTTCTTTGCGTTTTTTGTGAACTCCGGTAGTCGGATTGCTATCTGACGACATTTCAAGGTAATTAAATCTGGATCCAAAATATTTTGAAGCAAAAATATACCAAACGCTTAATAGTGCATTGGTTAAATATAGCACAAAACCGACAGCAAGGCACATTATGATCTGGAACTAGGCAAGGAATACAGTACAAATGAAAATCCTTATGAGGTATTTGCTTCCCACAAGTAATGCAATTATTAACTTTTACTGACATCGGTAAGGAGCAAGAACAACTTTCCCCAAAGGGGTACTTAGCTTTAATTGAGGACTTCAGTTCTGAAACTGGAATGCGAAAATTTAAGGAGTTGGCCGACCAGCACTTGCAAACTGCTTCTGCTTCGGGCACTGTGCAGCAAGAAAGATTGAATAAAATGGCTTTGGCTGCATGTTTATACCCCTGACGACCTGACGTCATGGAAGAGGAGAAAGCAACCGACGCAGGACCCAAGACTTTGATATTCAGGCCAACTGAGGGCAACCTGCCAGCAGATTACCCAAATGTTATGACGGCAGCAGTGAAACACGAAGAATGTCAGAAATTCAC